>NC_046161.1:71643514-71853514 GCF_011064425.1 Rattus rattus | reverse complement strand
GGAAGCCGAAATTGTCCAAATCGTGAGCAAGCCGAGGCTGTTCCCTCACTGGAACCAGGTCACAGGAGAGCCTGAAGTGCATCTCATCTATTTCCCCATTCCTGTCTGTAGGGCTCTTACCTACCAGAATAGAATCAGATACCACTCTACCTCAGACCCTCATTTGAGCCAAAGTGCCCAAGGCATACGATGCTCGTGAGTCAAGATGGCCTATGTACAGCCACGAAGGTGGCAACTGGAACCAGAGCCTCTGACTTTGGCCTGCAGTATCACACTAGAGGAAGGCCAAGCTGGGACGGAGAAGAGGGGACTGGGTTCACCTTCACCACCAGCACCAGCAGCAAAACCTACAGCCACCACCACCACTATGGCTTCTTCTGTCTCTCTGTCCTTTCCTGAGGAGGAGGCCAGAGAGGCAGTGGAAGATCCCAAGAGCGGAATGAAGGGTGGAGTGAAGCACTTTCAGGGCTGTAGCAGGGGGATACTTTGTAAAGCCCTAATGGGTTACCCAAGATAAACACTTCTGCAAAATTGTATTCAGTTTTATTTTCAAGTAATTTTCCTTGCAACAGCAGCAGTCGCCTACAAACTAGCCCAGGTGCAGAGGGTACAGGCAAAAGTTACACAGGTGGAAGGATGATTTTTTTTTAAAAAGAAAACAATTTAACAACATTAGGAAAAACTGTAGTTGCCTGTATCCTTCTCTGGAGTTTTTGTGTCTCCTGTGAAATCTCCCAACAGCTTCTCTCAGACGCACTCTGGAGATTGTCTGGAGAGTTCTCAGGCACCAACCAGTCTGGGGAGAAAGCCCCAAATTGCTTTCTTAGATGTCCTCCACATGATCAGAAATGTAGTTAGGATGAAGAACTGCTGTATTAGCTTCCAGCTCCCCGCAAATTTGGTAGATTAGGAAGATGGAGAAGCAGACTTGTTTCGGTTAGAGTGCTATGCTGACTGCCCTTAGAGAAATTCTGAAGAAGCTCTAGCTAGCTGGAGCATATTAAATATGGTTCTGAAGGCCTTGTCCTTCCCCCTCATTCTCTCTGCCTTGCTAAAAACTGCTAGACTACATTCCTAAAGCCAGCCACCGAGGTCTGTTCCCTTATTTGGCCACTTCCTCCTTTTGAGGCTAGCGGTCAAGGTTCAATTATCAAAGTACCGAAGTCCAGCAATCAAAGCCTTCTTTGCCCTCTTGGCACTAGGCACTGAGACACCTTGTTGGTGGCAGTGTTCTTATCTTGGTCAGGGGCAGAGAGGTCCTTTGTTTATCCTGGCTTGGTGCCTGACTCAATGGCTAAAGCTTATGCCTAGGACTCATACGAATCAAATCGAATCAAATCCAGGCGGCACAGCACAGGAGGAGGAAGACGGAGGCCTGAGGACTGCCGTGCCACCTACAGTCCTGTCATCCTGAACTTGGCACAGGCAGGCACTAGACACCCACTTGCCACCACTGTTATAGCTGCTTGTACTGTCATGCTAATCAGGTTTCCCAAGAACCTGTTTGCAGTGTGTCCCACATGTAAAACTGAGGGACCCTGTTCCCCCCACCCCCCCTTTGGTTTTGATTGGTAAATAAAGTTGCTGGCTGCCAATGGCTAGGCAGGGAGACAGAGGCGGGACTTTTAGGATTCCCCCAGGCAAGGGACTGAGGAGGAGGAAGGAGGCATCTGTCAAGCTGTGAGAAGGAGAACCAAGATGCCATGGCAGAGAGAAAGAACATAGCCAACATGTAGGAGCTGGGGGAAAGCACAGCTGGAGAAGGCTGCACATCTGGGCCTAGGGCAGCAAAGATAGAATATAGGTTTTAGTAGTAATAACCTGGGGATATTGGAGGGAGGTAGTTTCGCCACATGGAGGCTAGGAAGTGGCCCAGCTATTGAGCTGTTTAAGGCATAGAGAAATATAAAGGCTGTGTGTATGTGCCTCTCATTCAGGAACCCAGATCATTGGGGAGGGTATCAAGCAGCCACAGGATAGATCTGAATAGCATTATCTGGGTCCTGCTACACCATGTAGCACAGATGGAAGACGGCACCCTAGGCCTTGCCAGCTACGTGGCCAGCCTGCAGTGGGAGTCTCCACAATGAAGGAGAACGTGGTGGTTAGATGGGAGAGAGAGAGAGAGAGAAGTGGAGCAGTTTGAGCGGTATGGAGAGAGATGGAGCAGGAGAGTCCAGGGTGGAGAGCAGTAACCTGCGGTGAGTGGCCTGCCCTGGCACCCGTGGTGACAGTGAGGTCCTACCTCAAGGGCCATGTCTAAGTCTGGGGCTAAACACCAACAGGTCCACGTCGACGTCATTAGAGAACATTGGGGCATCCCTGATCAGAGCAGCCACTGGGGACCATTTGGGTGTTCAGGACTGTGCAGTCTTGGGGAAGTGAAGGGTAGAAAGAGATATTTTAAGAAGCAAAAGTTGTCAAAGGCACACACTTTTGCTTCCAATGGGGCACTCTTCACGCTGCTCACCCACTCCTGGGCTCCTAATAGCAGTGAGTGACTCACGGAGGGTAAGAGGTTTAAGTTCAACAGTTTAGAGCTGCAGTAAAGATGCCCGCTACGAAAAAACTCCTTCTGGTCAAGAGAACAGAATCTCGGGCCTGGCGGAGACCTAAACACTAGTTGGGTCAGGCAGTTACCCTGTGGCGAGAGACCACCCCTAGGAAGATAGGCTCACCTTAAGCCACTTTAAAGAGTAGGCATGATAATCGTTCCTTTAACGAGACACTGTAATTTTCTTTTCTATGATCCCTACCCCCAGCCCGGTCCCTAGGAGCCATCATGAGCTTTGGCAGAAGAGGTGCAACTTAGCCATTTTCTTCCTTTCTCCTCTCTCCTCTCTCCCCTCTCCTCCTCTCCCACCTCCCCTTCCCATCTCCCCTCTCCTCTCTCCTTCTCCGCTCCCCCATCTCTCTCCTCTCCTCCTCCCCCACCTCCCCTTCCCCTCTCCCCTCTCCTCTCTTCTTCTCCGCTCCCCCCCCTCTCCCTCTCCCTCTCCCTCTCCCCCTCTCTCTGCCAGAACCTTGCAGGTGTCTTCTCCTTCTCTAAAGCTTCTCTCCCTACCACGTGGCTGCTTTTTCATCACGTGCCTGATTTCCATGCCAGCTTACATTGAAATCCATTCTTAAGTTCTTTTATTAATAAGACTAAGATTCCTCAGAGGGATTCCCAACCCCTGTACACAACCTTCTCTTCAGACTTTAACCTGCTTCTTCTCTCCATAACTTTCAGCGCCCCTAGTGGGGAAAAGGTCCTAGGAAATTGAAGCAGCCTGCTCCGCCCCCTAGTGGTGAGCATCCTCAAAGACTAGCTGGGAATTTCCCAACCTACCCTGCCATTTCACCTTTTAGTTTGGTATCTTAAAAAACAGTTTGGATTCACACACGCGCACGCGCACACTCACACGCGCACACACACGTACACGCACGCACACATACACGAGAATAGGCTTGTCGCCACTCTAATGGTGGCAAATTTTCTGGTAATGTTCACTTGACGTAAGTTCTTTCCCTGCCCTTGATTTCCCACCCATGGTACTAGCACACCTGGGAAAACTGGGGCCCTGTAAGTCTCCAGCGTTTGTAGTCCCTCGGGGCAAATATTCAAATAAAATTCTATATCAATGATGTAACAGTAAAGTGGCCTGCTATGGTCCTCGAATTTAATCAAGCTTACTAAAAGAAAGTTCTTTTAGCTTCTGTGTTTCATTGCTGTTGATTGTGATGGTGGTGACACAGCATCTTAAACAATTATTTGATGGTTCGTTCCTCTGCCCTGCCGTCACACTAGAGCGCTGTTGCCAGGAAATGACTGCCAAACCCAACATCACTCACCCCGGCAGCTTTCTGGACTCTACCACCTATCACCTATAATCTGCTGATAAGATAAAGAGACATTCTGATTTTTTTTTTTTAAGATAGGTGTTGGGGGGCAACAGGGGAGCAAATAGCTCAGCATCCACGGAGAGGTGGAGTCCTACTGCCCGGTAACAGTGCTATTCTTCGGTAAGGGCATTTTTCTTCGTGTTTGTTTTGCTAGTTGTGACTGTCTTCAAACTGCAGTCACATTTTGAGACCCAATAATATGGTTCCCAAAGTAATTTGTAGTTGCAGGATCTTTTACGAAATGATGATATTTAAGATTATCTTGTAATTAGGGCAAAGGAAAAATAGTGCTCATTCTAAGAGCTGAGGACGGGCTGTGAGTCTGGGTTCTAATTAACTCAGCAGTTGATTCGCTGTTGTTGCTGTTGCTTGGGTAAATGATCATGACAATCTATATCCCAAGCTTGCCTGATAAAATGTACGTCTGTTTACAGGATTCTGTTCGCCTCGCACACAGCTGGGAGAGTACGTGTTTTTCTCCCCCAATAAATGTGTACAGCACCGCCCCTGGAATTATGCAAGTTTTCACAGATAAAAGCAACCAGCCAGGCATTTGAACAAGTACAGAACAAGTACAAATAGCAGCGAGGCTTAAGAGAGAAAGCGCTATTTTCAGTGCTAGGTAACAATGGACGCATTAAGAGCCCCAGCGAGCTAGAGGCAGAATAGGCGGGACCAGACCTCTTGCTCCACATTGTGCCTTCTGTTTGTGGAGTTAAGGCTTTAACTGAAATGCTAATGGGGAAAGAAATCTGCTTGGGAACCTGCGGCTTTCTGCCTTGTCTCAGGCATCCAGAGATTAAAATGAGTTATGAATTCCCTTCCTGGTACAGCTGCAGAGCCGCAGAGCCCTGTGATAGGAGCCAAAAGAGGTTCGTTAACTGAGAGGGAGGGGAGAAGGGAAGGAAGGAGAGAGGGAGAGGGAGATGGAGAGGGAGGGAGGGAGGGAGCGGGAGGGGGAGAGACGCAGAGAGGCAGAGACACAGAGAGACTGAGACAGACAAGAGAGACAGAGACAAAGAGAGAGAGGAGAGAGAGAGACAGTCAGAGATAGTCAGAGATAGAGAGACAGAGATAGAGAAGAAGAAGAAGAAGAAGAAGAAGAAGAAGAAGAAGAAGAAGAGAGAGAGAGAGAAAGAGAGAGAGAGAGAGAGAGAGAGAAGAAAGAGAGAGGAGAATGCATGTCATTTGAAACCTCAAAGCCCACCCTCAGTGACATAATTCCTCCAGAAAATTCACACCTCTTAAACCTACTCAGGGTCACAAACTGGGTACCAAGTGTTCAGAAGCCCAACACTATGGAGACTTCTTATTTAAGCCACCACAGACTGGTAATTGCTATTCAGTGCTTCATGTAAGGTTGGGTACTCTTGCGCTCTCCTCATCTATGATGAAATGCAGATGAATGGATAGTGTTACACACACACACATGTGCGTGCACACACACACACACACACACACACACACACACACACACACACACCAGAATAAGATCCAGTCCTACAGAAAAAGGTAGTCACAGAGTTTGCAGAAAAATGGATGGACTTCCGGTACTTAATAATAAGTGATATCATATGACCTTAAAAAAATCCCACCACTCTCCCTCATATTCAGAATCCAGCCAATAATACATGTATGCACATGTGGGTACAGTGTGACACATAGAAAAGAGAACAAGAAAGGCTAAAAGTTAGGGTATGAGGAAGGAGTGAATGCAGGCGATGGATGGGATTCCTGAAACAGGATATAGAACTAATTGTTTTTCTAACTATAATGCTGTCGTGGATTTTCATTCTGTGGAGGTGCAAAAGTGCATAAAATATATTCGATACTGAAAGTTTACATTGTAATGTGAGGTTCCACAGCTTCCTCTCTGAATGTGCATTCTAGCTGCATTGAAGGTCACTGAATTAGATAACATTTGTGTCTGGTTAATTTTGTCGTGTAACTACTTAATGTTAAAAAAAACACAGATGGACCCCATTGTGTGCAGACCTTGTGCAGGTGACCACAGTGGCAATGGAAGCACGGGTTCCACAGCTGTGCCAGTCAAGGAGACTTTTTTTTTTTTTTTTTACTGCACAGTTCTTCATCCCCTGGCCCTTACTCTTTCTGTCCCCATCTCATTATGGGGACATCTCATTCTGAGCCTGGGAGGGGCGATATAGCATCATCATTTACTCTCAGCACCTTGTCCTGTTAAGGGATTCTAAATTAATTGTGTGCTGCAACCAGTCAGAAGCTTCCCAGATGAAGGCTGAGGGTGGCAGTAATCTGTGAGTATTTAGAAGACCGTTTGACAGCACGACCATTTAGCAAAGCAGTAGTGGCAGTTGTCCCTGAGTGCCTTTGACTTCTCTAACCAGAGGCTTTTGACCAGGTCTACAGAAGCACATAAATTACCCTCTGTAGAGTGATCATCCAATTCAAGCAGAAGGGGGGCTGGTTACCCCCATAAGTCATGCCACTATTGTAGTAGAGGGCACATACTTCCTCACAGATCGTTATTGTAGCTTGCAGAATTCATAGCTCTGTGAGAACCCGTGTGAGTTCTCTCCTCCAGAGCCTCTCCAGCACCTCTAGCGCTATAAACAAGCTTCCACCTCAGCTCTAGCTTGATTCCTGCATGCACTGTGGTCAGTGTGTGAGGTGCCTTTAGCAGCAGGCTCTTACCACAAAGTTCTAGGGGACAATCAAGACATAGTAATGGTTTGTATCATTTGCAGGATCTCTGAGTTCACCATGGTTAACAGCGTGTGGGGAAGTGGTCCACGCCTGACCCTGGGATTTTTATTAAGAGTCCATCGCCTCTGGGAGAAGCACTATTCATCTGTAGAAGGCACTTCCAATAAAAAGTTTTAGATTATATATTTTGATAAGCTTATGAAGGAGTAAGTTTCTCTGTGACTTCCCCTTACTTCCCACCACTCCATCCCTTTCCCTCTCCTCCCAACCCTCCTTAGATTGTCCTACCTCCCAGCATTCCCCCCACTGCACCTTCATGCCCAATGTGTTCTACTGTCCCCTCTCCCTTTGGCTAATGACTCCTTTCTGTCTTTTGGGCCTTTGCAAGCACTCAGTGCTAAGCACACTATTCTGAAATTCATAGCTAGGATCCACATATAAGAGAGGACGTGTCATTTGTCTTGCTGGACGTAGTTCCTTTACTATGTTTTTCAGATTGTTTCCTTTTTCTGAAATGTTCATGATGTGATTCCTCTTTGCCACAGACCATAATCTTATTCTTTGTATGTACCACCTTTTCATTATCAATCCATCGCTTGACAGACATGTTGAGTTCTATTTCCTGTTTTGAATAGAACCACAGTGAGCTTAGAAGCAAAGGTATCTCTCTGTTGAAGGGTGTTAAATCCTTTGGCTCTATGCCCAGAAACAGTATAGCTATGTCATATGGAAATTCTACTTTTAGCTTTTTCGAGAAACCCCCACACTCATTACCAATGGTGGCTGCAACAGTTTGTACTCCCACCAAGAGTGAACAAATGATTCCTTTCCCGACAACCCTACCATTTGTAGTCATTTGTTCCCGATAACACCCTTCCAACTGGAATGAGGTGAAATCTCAGTCTTAATCTGAATTTTCCCAACAGCTACAGATGTTGAACACACTTTAAAGAATTTATTAGTGTTTGTATTCCTCCTTTTGAGAACTCCCTGTTCAGTTCCGTCCTCTGCTTCTCAGTTTGGTTGCTTGCACCCTTGATGTTCTGTTTCTTAAGAGCTTTGTGTATATTAAACTCTCAGTTTAGTATATATATATATCATATATATATCATATATATATATATATATATATATATATATATAAAATATTATATGTCAAAGCTTTTCCCCCCATTCCGTAGGCTATCTCTTTACTGAGTATCACTTTCCTTTACATCGCAGAAGCCACTTAGTTTCCTGGGATTCCACTTGCTAATTTGTTAGTCTTATAACCTGAGCAGCAGGAATCCCATTCAGAAAGTTTGTACCTATGCCCATATCTCATAGCATACTGTCTACATTCCTCTAAAGGTTTCAGAGTTAGGGGTCTAACATCAAGGTGTGTGATCCACTTGCAGTTGAGTTTTGTTCAAGATGAGAGATAAGATCAAGCTTCCTTCTTTCATTGGTAAATATCCAGTTTTTGCAACACAACTGTGACGAGGGATTTTTGAAGGCAGGCTTTGCTTCCCAATGGGATCCCGTGAAGCTTGTTGTGGGGATGAAGATGAGTCTCAGAAGGCCTTAGGATGGATTGACTTTCTCCTGGAGACCTTGACCCTGTTCTTTCTAAGAACCACTAATGGGGTGGGGTTTCACAAAGCAGCACTACAATTGCGGACAGAGGTTGCTAATGTGTCTGGCTTTGTGTGGAGCATTACTCACTGAGCAGACAGAAACCTTTTTACATTTGCAACGTTTCACGATTCCATACGTCAGAGTTGAAGAAGCTGTGCTCAGAGACAGATTTATCCAGGGTGACTGAGACCAGAGAGGAGGAACCTCTGGAGGAGACACAGCTTTCACAAAGCTGGTCACAGTGCAACTCTCCTGCCGTGGGTCATGCTGTGAACTGCACCAGACCACAGATTTTTTTTCTTAAAGAGCAGTTTATCATTGTGAGAGGGGGTAACCAGGAGGGGGGCAGGGAGTGGGATGTAAAGTGATTAAGTAAAAAAAATTAAAAATTAGACATTTCACTTCCATTAGTGGTAATATTCACAATGTAATCACACACACGTGACTCAAATTGTAGAGTCAACAGATGTCTTTATCTACCTCCAGAACAATAGAAACGCTCTAAGCCAACAATTACAGCTACTGTCGCATTCTAAATATTTCTCGTTCTACCACCATAAATTAGTCCTTGTTACTAGGTTATCTCACATAACCAATCCCATTTATAATCACCTACATCGTGCTTTTCTTCTCTATTTACTTTAGATTGTGTATGTATGTTTGTGTGCAAGTGCACATCTGCACATGTGATCTGTGCTTTTACAGGCTAGAAGACAGCTCTCAGAAGTTTGCTCCCCCTGTGACCTTGTGGAATCCAGGAACTGAACTCACGTCTAATGACGTGAGTAGCGGTAGCCATCTTGCTGACTCTATCTGCTAAGTGCTTGCTTATTTCACATTTTTTGAAGCTCTCCTTTGTCTCCTGAGCTAGCTTCATAGTCTAAATTGCAGCCATTCGTACAGCCTGATGCAGCACACTTCATTACTATTATTGGACAATAGCTTACATGAGCAGAAAACTTAGGTCAATTATCTTTTCTAAGTATCTTGAAAATATTGTCACACTGTCTTCTCATTCTCTGTGTAGGACATTGTTGCTTGTTTCGGGTAACCTGGCTGTTGTTTCTTTTTCTTTTTTTTTTTTTTTTTTTTTTTTTTGGAGCTGGGGGCCGAACCCAGGGCCTTGCGCTTCCTAGGCAAGTGCTCTACCACTTAGCTTAATCCCCAACCCCCTGGCTGTTGTTTCTTAAGAGTTTTGTTTTGTCTGGAGACACCTGTGTGCATATTCATTGGATAATCTGTAAGGACAAGACAGTACGTACCGATACCACCAATCTCCAGTACCTGTAGAAATGTTATTAATGAGAATTAACAAGACAGTATATACATCACCACAAGCCACTAGTCTCCATAGAAATGTTATTAATGAGAATTAACTAGGTAAGCCTCAGGACAAAGAAGTTAAAGAACATTTTTAAACATGACCAATGAAATCAAGGCATGAAGAGGACATGAGGCCAAGAAGCCATGAACAAGAACCAGAATGGAGGTCAAGAGAATGGGAACACACTCCTGATTGAAATCTGAGGACCACAAACCACAAAAGGCTGAATGAAATTAAGAAAAACAATTCAGGGTTTGAAAAATGAATTCAGCAAAGAGATATCAAGCTGAAATTCAACAAACCAATTAGAAAACTTGGGCAAAAGCCTAGACAATAAAATAGATCAAGTAGAAAATAGAATATCAGGACTCGAAAATAGCAGAAGTAGGCCATTCGCTCAAAGAACATGACAAGACTTGAAGGAGACTATATACACATACACAACACACACACACACACACACACACACACACACACACTAGGTCATGAACTTGAGAGGGAGTGGAAGGAGACGTAGGAGGAATTAGAGGGCGGAAGGATGGGTGGAAATGGTGGAAATACAGTGTATTGATGTATGCATTTCTCAAACATTCATTTAAGATCTTGGACTTGTTTCCTGCACCGTGTATATACAGATTTGCCCTTATACTTATATTATTTAGTACTTTTTAACTTTCTGAATATGGTAAATCAAACATTTAAAAAAAGTTTTTAGTCGTAATATTTTCAAATATTACCATATCCTTATATTATCCATCTGGAGCATCTATTAGATATCCTTCCCATCTCCTTATCTCTGTGAATAATCGTTTAGTTAGCTAATGTTCATCTTGTTCCTTCTTATGTATCTGTTGAGTGTCCATGAATGCATGTTTCATTTATCAGCATTGTATTGACTCATTTTCTGCAGTTTTATTTTTCCTAATTTTTACTGTTTTATGTGTTCATTTTAGAATAGTCAAGTAGATACCTGACTGAACTGAAATTCCTAGGTTCTCATTCATTCATACTGCCGTGCTGATGTTTTTGTTTTGTGGTGTGTGTGTGTGTGTGTGTGTGTGTGTGTGTGTGTGTGTGTGTGTTGAATGTTGCATAGACTTGGATTATAAGCCTGTGTCTAAGCCTCTGCCTGTGAGGCTCCTGTGAGTCCTGGATTAGGTTGTGCTCCTTTAGAAAAGATTAACATTTGCTTCTGCCAAACAGCCCAAGGGTAAGAATCCATTAGTTCATTAATATGTCAGTTATTCAGACTAAGTGTTTTGAGTTCTGGGAGATAAACCCCAAGTTCATGCCAAGGAACGTCATGATTATGGATTACGGTGGGAGATGTTTTCCTCCCTTGGAAGCCAAAAAGAGCTAAGCAGAGTGCCTGCTTCTTCTCTCTCAGTAGAGGATTTCGTCAAGAATCTCTCGACCACAGAAAACAGCATTATTTAAGAGTTCCTTGCAGGACTATATTTTATGATACTTGCACATTAAGCTTAAAGGTATGTTTGGCCTAATTTATTCAGCATTTCTAGGTGTTTCAAGATGTGAAATATAATTTTCTATATTGTTAGAGATGGATGCTCTATGTATGGCTTTAACACATAAATCTCAAAATAGATTTTGTCTAGGTTAGAGAATTTTGTTATGTGGTACAGTGATCATATTAGCTAGTTAATGAGCCACAGAGAATTAGTCATGGCTAGCATACTACTAACTCACAGATCTTGGTAACTAGGAACTTGGGTGCTTATAGCACATGGCCAATGCCACTAAGGAAAGAGATCATCAACAAAAAATGATACAAACTGAAGACACCTTGGAGAGTCATTCTTCATTCATTCATTCATTCATTCATTCATTTCACTCATCAATTATCTGATGTATGATTTTAGCATGGAAAATGCTGGGATTCAGTTTCTTCTCATAAATCTCACTTTCAGCAGTAGACAAGGAGGAGGAGGAGGAAGAGGAGGAAGAAGAAGAGGAAGAGGAAGAGAAGGAAGAGCAGCAGGAGCAGGAGGAGGAGCAGCAGCAGGCAGAGGGTCTTAAAAGCCAGAAACTATTGGATATTTTTATTTACATCTTAAATGTTATCCCCTTTCCCTCTTTCCCCTCTGGAAACCTCCTATCTCATCCCCCCTACCCCTGCTTCTGTGAAGGTGCTCTCTTACCCACCCACCCACTCCCTCTAACCCCCCACCCCCCCTCCCTGACATTCCCCTACACTGGGGCATCGAGCCTTGACAGGACACAAGGGCTTCTCCTCCCATTGATGCCCAACAATGCCATCCTCTGCTACACATGCAGCTGGAGCCATGGGTCCCTCCCTATGTACTCTTGGGATGATGGTTTAATCCCTGGGAGCTAATATTCAATAAGAGAAAAAAATGAATTAGAAAAAAAGGAAGAAAGGAAGAAGGGTAGGTAGCATTCAGTAGACAAAGAAGAGACATTAAAGGTAGGATAAAGGAACAGAGAAAGGGGAAACAAGAAGGCAGAGAGAAGGGATAAAAGGAGAGAGCTAAAATAGAATGAAGACAGGAGTGAGAAAAGAAGGTTGGAAGGAAAAGAAAATAAATTAGAGAGGAGAGTATTTCATGCATCATTAAAATTCTGGATTGTAGGTAGTGCAAAAGAACATATGGCTGAAATTGAAGAGTAGCTGCCTGCTTTCATTTAGAAATATTTAATTAATTACTTGAGACCTGGTCTCACTATGTAGCCCCGTCTGGACTGTAATCTATATTGTGGATAACTATGTAGATGCACCAGTCTGTACCACCATGTTTGGCTGTAAAATCTTTTAAATTAAAGACAAAAAATTAAAAAATAAATAGTCAGGAACTAATATTGCCTGAGGTGGCCCCACATGGGGCTTGAATCATCTCTTCCTCATTCTCTAATCTGCAACTCCCCACAGCTACTAATCCTCTTGCCAACTGTCTTATTCAGCCCTGTGTTCAAGCAAGCTGCTGTCTACCACATCAAATACCTCCAAGGCCCACGCAAGCCACAGGAATGCCTAGAACACCTGCTTCTGGGGGTATTTTGGACCTCTCACTCCAAATCCCCAGCCTCTGCAATTAGTGAGTCTATCTAGGAGTTCTTGCATCTGTTGTTTTTATGCAACTCTGTCTGCACTCACTCAAATAACCACTAATCATGTTTGAGTATAATAATAATGTGCTCTTAAAGCTTTAGAAAACACACAGTTCCTGATATATGATAGACAATCTCTAGACTTAGTTGTAAAATCCTCATATACTTTTGCAATAGGCAAATTTCAATAGCTCCACTTCAAGTCAACAAGAAGTATATATACATGTAGAGGTATATATTGAAATCTTGAAACAGCAACAACTGCTTAGAATTTTATTGTCTCCCTGTCTCACGCCACTAGTGATTCATCTCCGCCTGCTCCTAATGGTTTGTAAATTATTGATTTGATTTTACTTTGCTTTTATAACTGTCTTTTTAGTAAGTAGCATTTCACCTTCCCTTGTAAGAAGTTTTAAAAGGTTGGGGGTGACAGTTGTACACACTGGGGTTCAACGCCATCATTTAATGGAATCCACATTGGCCCAGGACTTGAAATCCTTGTCTACTCTTTCTTCCCCCACGGTAAGGCAAAAGCTGCTGGCGTGGCCCGACTTCTTTTAAAATGAATATTCACTGACCGAGGTTTATCACTGAGGTTCAATGCCAATATAAAAGAAATTCGAATGTTAAACTTAGATGTGTGATCTCATTTTCTTTGCCTGACTCCTTTGGAGCTCTTTCTAAAGCTATTCACATATCCTATTAATTCTCAAATGGAATACACTTCCGAGACATTAATCATATGAGATGGAGTTATTTTCATTAATCCTTTATATATAGCTGAAAATAGACTTGAGAGGCATGTGCTGAAAACATTAAGCTTAGATATGGAGAACATCCAGTGGGAGGGGGATCCGGGCATAGTTATACTTTCCAGGCTGCTGTCATGACTCTGATGGCCCACTACAGCATTTCTTTGCAAAATTGGGATTTGTCAAGTGACTTTCTTGAGTGATGGCATCATGTCAGTCCTGATACCCATCTGTTCGTCAGGTCCAACTGTCCAGGACACACCAGAGACAAGCAAAATCCAGTCCAGAGTTGTGAAGTCTCTTGACAACCCTCATCGCATTGGTGACGTTCACCCATTCTTGCATCTCCACCTCTTGGCTTCTGTGCAGCATGTCCAGCTACAGACTGGATGGACACAAAACAGGACAAGGAAATGAACAGTTGTCACGTCTGTCTGCCTTCTAGTCATCCTTTGAAAAGCTAAGGTTTGGGAGGAGAGGAAAGCTTAAACAGGAAAACTGCACTTAGAAGCAGAATAATGGCCAGAAACGTAAGGCTTTCCTGACTTCATTACGTTTTAACTCATCTGGACATGGATGTCGGCAGCCGTTGTCATGTTGCTGTTTGGTTGAGCAAAATTTTAGAAGCAGTGCTCATGTCTGTCTGGGCAGAGCAGGGTGTGACGTAATCCTAGGTCGGTAAAAGCACCATCATGCTTACAAGTTTCGTCCCTTAGGGAAGCGTTTTTGATCTTTAATGAAGGGAGGCTATTACAGAAGTAAGGAGTTTTATAAACTACTAATGGCTAAAGTTTGCTGTGTAGTGAGTGGTATAGCAAGAACTTCCTCATCATCTTTTCTTCCATTTGGTCTTTAAAACCACCCAGTAAGCCAGGCCTCTCCACCAGCCCTTTCTATAGTTAAGGATCCAGAAGGGAGAGTAGCTAACTGTCTTACCCAAAGTCAGGAGGTGAGGAGGGGGTTTTGAACCTGGATAGTCTCACCATAGACTCGGAGTAATTTAGCATCAATAAATCAAACATTGCTCATTCATTGTGGGCAGAATGATCTCCTGGTATGTGCTTTGGACTCAAATTCTAATAATGAACTAAGTTAAGAGGCTTGGAGGAAACACAATGAAAAGTTCAAGATTCTTTATCTGTTCTTTAATGTTCTTTAATGGCCATTTATTTTGTGAGTCAAGATAGTTTTCTAACTTAATTACATACCACTTACTATCCTCCTACCTGGACCTTGGCCTCTGTGATGTATGTAGAAGCCTTGGCCATGACAGCTCTGTGTCTTTGTTTACTGATACAGGAACTCTTTCTTCACCCTTCCCCCATACCAATCAATTTTCCCTAAGTGAATCCTAGCTCCTCTCCATGCAGCTGTCCTTGAGCGCTCAGTGTTCTTTCCCTGTTTATATAGTAGACATTGTAAGCCAGGAATCATTCTGCGAGTTCTATATCTATCTCTGGTACATGCCTTGAGGTTACATAGACAAGGGAATTAAAGACTAGGAAGGAAAATTCAAAGGCTCCAAGGCAAAAGCGTGCCAAGCATGTACCAACCCTGAGAGGGAGGCACCTAGCATCTCTTAGTATCTAAGAGACATTCTTCAGCTCTTGCAGATAAAAAGATGGGCTGTGTGAGCACTCAGGGTCAGCCACAGTCTTTCCATTCATCTAAGCTCTTTTGATGACTCCACATTCAGCCTTGCCCATTAAGAGTAATTTGTCTTAGTCCATTAAGGATGTTATAACAACATAGACTGGGTGGCTTATAAATAATACACATTTATTTCCCATAGTTCTGAAGACCGGGAGGACTATGATCGAGGTACCAAAAGATTTAGTGTTTGGACTAAGCCTCTTTTCTGGCTCATGGATGTGTCCTCTACAGTGCCTTCCTTGGTGAAGGGGAAAAGGCTCCCTGGGGTCTCTCTATGAGAGGATTCTGTTCCCTAGTCTAATTACTTTTCAATGGCTCTGCTTCCTAGCTTGGGGATTAAGACATCAACATTCAAACTTCTGAGGATATGAACTAAGGTGTTTTTCTGGAATCCTATCCCCCTTTCAACAGTGTGTATAAACCAATCCACGCATAGCTGCCACTTGAGAGAAGAGACAGGCTGTTCTCTCTCAGCCTGACAGGAATGGAAACCTGATTGGGATTCAAAAGAACATAACAGGAAAAACCAAAAGGTAAAATTGTATGTGTAGACGAATAGAGTCAACATTAGTGAGCAGAATTCACATGAAGGTCTCATCAAATTAAGAGAAGGATCAAACAGGATCATCTACCAGGGAGACATAATGATTCACTCTGCCTCATTCCCTTGAACTGGGGTCTCTCCCTAAATCCAGAACTCATTTCTCAGTTACTCTGGTAGCAGCTGGCAAACCCCAGCTCAAAGGGGAGAAAAAAAATAAAAGTAAGATTACTCATGGGAATATAAATTCTATAATCACTTTGGGAGATTCTCAATATCTATTGGATTTGAATCCAAAAGTCTCAATGGCCCAAGAAGTATAGTTTTAGGTATATTTCTAACCCAATCGCTTACACACGCATGTACCAAAGGAACATCACCTTAAGGTTCTAGGCAGAATCATTAATGCTCTAGGCAGAATAAAATGTTCATCTGCAGGTTAAAGACACAAATGAACCCATGTGATGTAGTGGTAAGAAAGGTACTATAAGCTGCAAATCATTAGTTAAAATCAAACCCTCTCCTATAAGTTGCTTTGTTGGATATTGTGGTCAGAACTACACAGTTAACTAACTATGAGTCAACTGACACAAGTATAATAATATATATAGCTCTCTGAATAATGCTATGTGCCTTGAGTAAAAATTTGTTTCCCAAGTGGGGAAACAACAGAAAGTTTTAATTTAGAGGAGCATACAGCCTCGGGAGGAGACTCACAAGCTGAGTTATGAGTGTGAGGTAAGAGTAGGTGCCCTGGGAATGGGAAAGTCATCCAGGCAAGAAACAGGTTGCCACACACCCAAGCTCTCCAAGCAACTTTATGTGTTAGTCTGGGCGAAAATGAGAGTAAGATGAAATGCCAGGGGAGGGACAGCCCATGCCAAGTCCTTCTGATTTAATCATGCCGTAGGAAGCTGTCAGGAACTGTCAACAATGGAAACATGGGCTCTCTAGCTGACTGGAAGGTAGATTCTAAAGGTGCTATTCAATCCATCCTACCCAAGTCCATGGTGCCCTTCCCAGATGATTCCTTTCATCCAACTGGAGAGGCTCAGTGAATGAGAGAAAGGTCGGGGCCTGGGAATCACAAGCTCACGGGAACATTCACACTCACTCTTTGTCCTTGAGCTCATTAGCACCGTAAAGCATCAGATAATCAGAACTGGGTAACAGGCCCAGAACTCTCTGTGGAAACTGTTTTACGGAAGTGTCTTAATGGCGATGACTGAGTGGTTGACTCAGACCCAGAGTACCAGCGTTTCCAAGCATGTTAGCCATCAAGCAGCTGTCTGAGCACTAAGTCTGCTACTGACTCTCCCATCAAGTCAAAGCTTGCTGTTCCTGGGCTTTTCTCTTCAAAACAAGTTCTACCAGTTATGACATTCAAATTCTAGCTGCAAGTAAAGTATTCAATGTTCCCATCTCTTGTGGACTGAGCCGCCTACCTTGCCCAGTCAGGCAGCTGAGAACCTAAAACCATATAAACAGCTGCTTAACTTTACTATCAAACAGAAACGCTAGTCAAAATAAAATTTCATTTCACAACTGTCACGTGGAGAAAGATTTAAAAACCAGGCCATGCAAGGGCAGGGGGCAGGGGGAGAGGAAACTCATCCACTACAGGTAGGTGAAATGCTCTGAATTAAAACCCTTCAGAGCTAAGACCACACCCACTGTCAAGTTGGAGATTCTATGTCTGTGTAGAAACCACCCAGTTTTAAATAGCCCATAATTTAAAATCTAAGTGACCTTTATAATAAAATACAATGAAAACAAATTGCTAGAACCACATTTAAAAGAGATGCACAAAGTCTGTTGCCTGACCATTCTTCATTATTCGACCTAGACAAGATAAAAGCACTCAGATGGATAGCCATTAGCGTTCCTCAGGGTTTATTCTACACTTCAGTAGTTACAAAGCAGGATCAGCCTGTAGTCCATTATTCCAGAAGCCCTGTTGCCAGTAACTCTGGTCCTCGAGAACAATGGTGCATTTAAGGAAAAGAAAACTATTGCAACAGTTTTATGTATTAAAAAAAATCCGGCTCACTTTCTTAGGAGACAACAGGTGTTAAAATCATATCTGAGCTGCAATACAGTAATTAAAGTGAGCAAGCTAGACTATGCATAGTAACCTACTAGGTCAGTAGTTCTCAGCTTGTACGTCATGACTTTTCTGGGGGTCACATACCAGATATCCTGCATACCAGATATTTACATTATTGTAGGCTTAAACTTTTCACAACTTCCTTTAATAAGGGTTCTTAAAGGCTTTAACCTCCCTTCTAGCCCAGCACCCACCAGAAGTAGTAGAAAGGAAAGGCTAGTAGTACAAAAAGGGGGGTGTCAACTTGTTTAGAAGTAGTTCTTTTGGGTGATTCCAATTTCACTGTCAGGATATCAGCAGTTCAACTCCTACCAATCAGCAGCAATGGCCCAATCCACTTGCAAACACCATTCACAAACCAGCAACAGCAGTTTGATTCAGAAGAAACAGCAAGGCTCTGCCAATCATCCCTAGTCTGGGGAAGTAACAAGAAGCTGCTAGAACACCACCAGAAGTTCTCTGATGTGTTTCTCTCTGTGGAAGTCAGGACAAGCAATGATCAGCAAGGAAGGAAAGGTGACCCCAATGCTACTGCATTGTCAATGAAGACCAGTGAAGACCAGCAAAGAGTGGCAAGGTGAACCAGTATCACAGAGTCATCTGCTGTGTGTTGGGTTATACTCATATCCTTTCTAAACATCACATTTTCCTCTCAAGTGTCCACTCTAGCAAAACATCACATGCGCCTTTTCCAGCCAGCTTCCAAAAAGCATTACATCTGTTTTCAGCAAAACACCTTCCCATGGGTCTGCTTCTGCAAGTCATTCTCTCATGAAGAGTTTCTAGAAAAATGTCACATGACACAACTGAGTGTTCAAAGAAACCAGATAATTCTACTTTACATTATGATTCATAGTAGTAGCAAAGTGACAGTTAGGAAGTAGCAAAGAAAGTAATCTTATGGTTAGGGATCACCACAAGGTAAGGAACTGTGTTAAGGGGTCACAGCATTAGGAAGGTTGGGAACCGTTGTTTAAGGTGAAAATTTTTGAGTGGGAATTTATGGCATGATGTTGCTTATATACATTTGAAATTTTTTCATAACATGATGCAATGGATATAAATAAATATTTTAAAATTGTAAGGACTTGGACAATATGCCTCAGTTTCAGCCTAGAGCCCCAGGCTGAACACCTTGTATGCTCAAGTGTTTCCCAGAAGAGAATGGAAGGGACACCAACTTCAACTTTCTCATCTGACAGACACTGTTTCAGAGAGACAGTGGGTGGACTGAGGCATGTGCTTACAGTTGGCAGAGGTGTCTGGGATTGAACATTATCAGGACGTAAGTCCCAAGTCAGGACTTGTAATGGCTCGGAGGGTAAAGGTGCCTGCCACCAAGCTTGCCAGTCTAAGTTCTCTCCTTGAAACTTCATGGTGAAAGAGAACTCACTCCCACATGTGCATAGTGGCATACATGTGTTAGCACGCTGCATGTGTGTAAGCTCATGTGTGTGTGTGTGCACATGCGCACGCATGCACGCACACACGCACACACACACACACACACACACACACACACACACACACACACACACACACCCCTACAAACTTAAAATCAATAAAAATGTAGGAAAAAAAATCCCAAGTCAGTAAGAAACAATTGAAGAAACAATAAATGATGGTGTGTTGTTGAATTTGTTCTTGCTTCTTCAAGTCGGTATTTCACTTATGTGAGTCCACACAGCACGCACCACTTCAGAAAGGCAGGGGAGGATCTTCATTGTGGAGCCAGGCAGACATTGATGTGTGTTGTGATTCTGTAACCAGGAGACCAAGGTTTCTCACCTGCGAGTCTAAGGAAAATACATTATAAACCACGAATATGGTGTTTGGTACGTGAACATAATAGGCAGTGAAGATTGTTGTTTTCTTTACCTTAGCTGCTAAGGCACAGAATGTCGAACGGGTCCGTGTCTGCTCTGAGATGTGGAGACAAATGTGTGACAGATGAAGTGAAACAGACACCAAACTGGAGTGCCTCTGAATGACAGTAGCTAACCACTGTGCTATGGCATATGCCCCTTTCCAGACCCAGCTTGCAATTCGTTCACTCAAGACAGGGCTCTCTGGTTTCTAAAAGGGAGAACATCACATAGTTGTTATGTTACACAGCAGAAGTTCTCAATCTTCCCAGTGCTGCAACCCTTTAAAACAGTTCCTCATGTTGTGGTGAGCCCAACCATAAAATTATTTTAGCTGCTGCTTCACAACTGTAATTTTGCTACTGTTATGAATCATAATGTAAATATCTGCATTTTCCAATTCCTCCAAGGCAAGCACTGTGAAGGGGTCATTGGGCCTCTTATGTAATTGGTCTCTCTCTCTTTAGTGAATGACCAACTATGGACACATACTCCAGCCCAGGGAGGATGAGAACACAGTGAAGTAGGTATGATTCCAGTTCTCCACTTGGAACCCAGAGTCCAAAGCCTCCAGTCAAATGCACCCTGAGAGGTTTGTGGTTGACTTGTAGAGGATGAACCCAACGATTACAGCTTTAAGTGTTCATGTCTTTGAATGATTTTTTTTCTCATAATACTATGCCAATCGCCGACTGATGAAACCTCTGGATGACGGCTTTTCTAACTGCTCTTCCAGGAGGAATGAGCACATTGTGCCTATCACCCTGGCACAGATGCATATATCAGGCTTAAGTTCCTTGAGGGTAGGATCTCTAATTTTGATTCTGTGACCCATAGCGTGATTCTCAGAACATAGTAGGTCTTAATAACTTTTATTGAAAATAAAGCTAACTCAACAGATGCAAGGAACAAGTTGCTCTGTGTCTTGACTTGAGGTAGGAGCAGCTGACGGGGAGGATGAAATAGGTCTCTGAGCTGCTACATATGGCTGAAAACACTCAAGGGGATTTTTTTTAATAGCGGCGAACAGAGTAAATCACAATTTTAAAGCATAGATGTTCCATTTTTCAAGTATCTATGAATATTATTGTGATTCATGAACTAATTTATTTCAAAGTAATAACAGATTTGCCTGGTAGTTGCTTGGTGGTGAATTTCCTCTACTGATGGCCGGGGAAAACACCGGCAGCGAGGAACAAGCAACTGGCAAGAAGCTGTGATAGTTCAAGAAGTTAGGACGTTCTGTCCCAGACCACTTCTTACAGAGATCACAGAGGTCAGCTCTGTGCTGCTTTCATGTTGACTAACGATCCAGGTAGCAGTGACACAGTGTGTCCCTCTGGCTAAGTCTCCCCTGACATTCCAGGTCACTGCATATTCCCATCACAAGGACAGGCTGCTGTCAGACTTCAAGACACCTCAAACGAAATTATAAGCTTCCATTCCTCTTCCACCTCCCACCACGGAAGCTGCTACACACGCCATCTCCAAGCCTAGCCGGGTTGTAATTAGAGTCATTGTCAGAAGGTCTCTTCCAAAAGAGAGGCTTTAATAGGGAACAACAACTCCCTACACAAAGGGTCGACAGCCCAGGAGTAATGATAGCACTGACGGTTTGAAATGTAAAAACTCCAGGCAGGGAGTTACTGTGACCTTCCCCATCAAGTTTTTATGCTAGCAAAACAGTTTGTGCAACTACTGAAGCTCTTTCTTTTCCTTTGAAGGCAGTTTTTTTCTCTTTTCAGTCTAATTCATTTAAAAGGTGACATTTCTAATTCGTAGCTGGAAGATCAGCTAGAAATACTTGAGAGTTTAAAGTCGTGTTATAAAAGAAAAAGGTTGTGTTATAGGGGAAGAGAAGCGACAGGCCAATGATGACGTCAGTGAGAATCTATAACTACTCGTAGGCAGGTTCTAAGGTCTTTTGGCCCCTGACTCTGGTACAGGGCAGGAAAGCACATAGGACACTGCTGACTTAAACACAATGCCCAAGATTTGTGTAGCTTGTCTTGTCATTCCTACCTAATAGACATCTTGAAATATCAGGTGAGAAGAATGTCAAGAAAGGGAATATTTCACATACTCACTGTAGAGAAATCCAGCTGGAAAATAGTAATAAATAAATAAATAAATAAATAAATAAATAAATAAGAAAGAAAAAGAAATGGAGAAGTCTGTCAAAATTCACAATGAGTCCCTCTCTTGAATCTGATAAAATGAGGAGTTTGTTTTCACATATTTCTTGTATGAATAAAGTGATCCTTAAAACAGGAAATTAAGTTTTAGCTGTGCTCTGGACTTTTTGCTAACCGAAGAATGTAATAGGTAGAACATACAGGAAGAGGAGGAGGAAGAAGAGGAAGAGGAAAAGGAAAAAGGAATGGGAGGAGGATGAAGAAGAAGAAGAAGAAGAAGAAGAAGAAGAAGAAGAAGAAGAGGAGGAGGAGGAGGAGGAGGGAGGAGGAGGAGGAGGAGGAGGAGGAGGAGGAGGAGGAAGAAGAAGAAGAAGAAGAAGAAGAAGAAGAAGAAGAAGAAGAAGAAGAAGAAGAAGAAGAAGAAGAAGAAGAAGAAGACAATGCTGAGTAAGAGTGGGATCTGGAAAGAAAGACTATGGTGGAAGAGTGACCAGGGAGATATGGAGCTCTCATCCTGTTATGGCTTCAGAACTATTGCTCATCTGTGCTACTTAACATGACCAAGATGGCCTGGCTTCTCAGCTGACTAGAACACCTTTGTGGGATCTGTGGAAAAGTCTTGTAGATCTGCAGAGCCTGGATCTAAGTATACAGAAAAGATGATGTTCAAATGCTGGGGAAGCTACAGGGGTCCAGCCTGCACATTTCCTTGGAGGATAGTCCAGGGTTCCTCCAGCCCGCATATGTTCGTGGGGATGGTCCAGGAGCCATCCCAGCCTGCATTTCCTCTTGGAGGATGGACCAGGGGCCATCCCAGCCTGCATATTCCCATGGGGAATGGACCAGAGGCCATCCCAGACTGTATTTCCTCTTGGAGGATGGACCAGGGCCATTCCAGCCTGCATATCCCCATGGGGAATGGGCCAGGGGCCATCCCAGCCTGCATTTCCTCTTGGAGGGTGGACCAGGGGCCATCCCAGCCTGCATTTCCTCTTGGAGGATGGACCAGGGGCCATCCCAGCCTGCATATCCCCATGGGGAATAGGTCAGGGGTCATTTAGCCTCCATATCCGATGAGGGATGATCCAGGGGCCATCCCTGCCTGCATATCTTTATGGAGGATAACTCTGATCAACAATTTGTCAGTAGAAAAGATTTAAACAGGCAAGAGGAGGAAGCATTAGGTAGGTTAAAGGTGAGTGGCCACCCAACTATGATTAAAAGGAGTATAATCTTTTTACTTTGGGATTTCAGCTGGGGAATATATCCCATCCTGCTTGCTCCTCCACATTAAAGGACGCAGGTGACCACGTGAGGGGCCAAAGGGCACTGGTAGCACAATGCAGGAGCAGAAAAGGAAGGGGACAAAGACCAGATTTTCTGTGTA
This sequence comes from Rattus rattus, assembly GCF_011064425.1. Taxonomy (NCBI): domain Eukaryota; kingdom Metazoa; phylum Chordata; class Mammalia; order Rodentia; family Muridae; genus Rattus; species Rattus rattus. The sequence continues at coordinate 71,830,476 of NC_046161.1, read as the reverse complement.
AAATTTTGCTAAGGACTGAGCAGGAATTAGGAAAGGGGAAAGAGATCTCCCTTGTTGTGGATTTGGATGGAAAGCCAAAGTCCTAAGTATTGGACTGGCTTTCTGGAGGACATAGAGGCCTGGTATGACTGTTGGTCTTCACTTTCCAGTAGACTGGCTTTAGAATCACCTAAGGGACACATCTCTGGGCATGTCTGTGGATATATCAGAGGAAAGAATCCCCCTAGGGTGGGTTGGACTCTCCTGTGGGCTATAGTTCTAGATAGAATAAACAGGAGAAAGGTCAGAAAGCAAGCCCAGGAGCAGCACTTGTCCTTCTGCACAGTCACGCTGCTGAGCCCTCCACCATGGTGACTGCATTCTTTCTACCATGAGCCAAAATGAATCCCTTCTTTCTTTAAATGCTCTTTGTCAGATATTTGGTCCCAGCATAGGAAAAATAACTAATGTAGCATAGGACTAATGTAGCATAGCACCGAGACGGACTATTAGGTGCAGGGGGAGATAAAATGCAAAAGTAATGGAGGGGGAGAGGGAGACAGATAAGCTATCCATCATTTCCTTCCTTTTAGCCCTTGTGGATACTAAGGTCCTTAATACTAGAACGAAGATCTGTGTTCAGAAAGATACCGTCCTTTCTGCCTTAATGGTAGACGGCGGTGGAGAGTAACACTGTGTGTATGGCTTCACATCTGTTCTTTTCACGTGCTCCTTTCCCTCCTGTACTACATATCCCAGGTAAAATCTCAGCACTAATGCGAAAATAATAAATAAATAAATAAATAAATAAATAAATAAATAAATAAAAATAACAAATTACAGTTGGAACATTGAAAGAAATTCTAACCAACATATGCTAAAAACAGAGACAGGAGAGGTATTTCTTGAGGGAAGAAAACCGTGCTCCATGAATAAATTGAAAATTTCTAAGTCATAGAGAGAAGATTTTAACAAGCCTCCAGACACGCTGCTAGAATATTTCAGTGTTCCTCCTGTTGAAGCTAAGAGGTTGAAAGAACAAACATTAGTAGTCCTGTAGTGTATTGAGAAAACAGTCATAAATTGAAAAGCCTAAGATCCTAGAACCTGTCCAGCTCTCATCCATACCATTCTGTAAATGCTGGTCCGCATGACCAGTGGTATAGGATGGCTCTGTCTGCAGGGACAGTGAGACAGTGAGGTCCTCACGGTTGGGTTCTCGTGCTGCAGTTTCTCAACTTCCTGTGGGAAGGTGCACACTGGGCCTGCTCTTGGCTCACCCTGAAAGTCTAAGATCTTATCAAATTCACTGGCGGTCAAGGTCTACACATGAAATGTGAGGGAGAAGACAGGCTTTTTTTTTTTTAATATTTATTTTCTCTAGACTCCTGCTTCTTTATCTTTGGGTGGTCAATCTCTACTTTCCTTTTTTATGTTATATTTTGTCTTATTGACTCATTTTTAGTGGTGTGCTATGGAGCAACAGAAAGCATTGAGCGGGTCAAGGAAGCCTTCACCAAGCCACACACCCCCCCAATCCCAGGAGGATTCTGTGTTGATGCAAACACTTTTTATTTTTGTGCGTCTCTTCCACTTATAACCAATTCTTGCTTGTTTGGTTCTTTCCTTTATGAACATTTTACTTGGAGTTCTGCAGCAGCATATTTTATTAATTCAAAATTACTTTCCTTGTAATTCTAAAAGTGATGTGTGTTTATTGTATTAAGTATATTAAAGACAGACTATTAGAGAGAAGAACATAAAATTCATCTTATCACATGAGGGTAGGCATTTTTAGACTTGATTAAGTAATTGATTACAATGTTGGAATTGAACCTAGAAGACACTGGACAACCTCTAATCCATTGGAGCAAACCCCCAGCACCAGTTTCATGCTTTCTTTTTAATTCTGTAATAATTTTTTGGCTTGCAGAATAGATTTTCCAGAAGTGCTTGCTCTGCCTTTTGTTTTCAACTTGGTCATTTCTTCCTGACCATTCCTTTCTTTTCCAACTGCTCCTTTTACACATGCTGTGTTGCATGTATCTTTTTGGTACCTCTGCCTAAGCTCTGTGAATGGGCAGTGCTACCAGCCCCCACCCAGCTTCCCTTGAATCCTCGGATAAAAGACACACACACACACACACACACACACACACACACACACACACACACACACACTTGTTTATTTTCAACTTCTTGGCACAATTGCTGGGCCCTTATTAATAATAACAGCGTGCCCTTAATAATACTCTTAGCTCCGCACCTCCCACCTCCCCTAAACTTCAGTTGTTAAACTCCTCTGACCACCCACCTATAGGAACAGCCACAGGCCACTAGTCCTCCCTGAGACCTCACACATCTGGCCAACTTTTCTCCATCAGAAGCCTGGAGAACTCTCTTCTCCTCCAGGGACCCAGAAGTCCCACCTATTCTTTCCACCCAACAATTGGCCCATAGCTTCTTTACTGACAGATCTAGAACCAATAGGGAACAGGACAGCATCAGAACCACCCCTACACTGCTGTTTTATCAGTAAATAATGGATAGAAAAGGGGGTAATAGAAACTTTGAATCTTAGTAGTACATCAAGTCAGAAAGTTTGGTTGTAACAGATTTCACATAGGAAGATGTGGATTTGCCCAACAGACTTGATATTAAAGTACATTGGCTACTAGCAATAGTCCTATAGAGTATGAACTGGATGAGAAACATTAAATCCTATAACTTTAATTTTTCAAGCCTTATTTTAAATGATGTTTCTTAAATGATTTAACCTCCCTTGTAGCCCACACCCACCAGAAGTAGTGGGAAAGAAAGGATACAGGGGAAGTGGACCTGTTTAGAAAGGTTCTTTGGAGCAACTCCTGTGTGTGTTGTCTGGAAATCGGCAGCTCAGTTCACAGGTCAGCAGCAGCAGCTCGATCCACTCACAAACACTTCATGGATACACCAGCAGACTAGTTTGATAGAGTCGGGATAGCAAACAGGAATCAGCAGTGGTGGCACTGCCCAGTAGAGACAGCCAGGCCTCAGCCTCCGCTAGAGTCTGTAGGAGGGAACAGGAGGAATGCCAGGAGTTCTTGGCTGTGCCTCTCTCAGCCCAGTGAAGATCAGCGAAGACGCATGACCCACAAGCGTTGCACAGCTAGCTCTATAAGCAAGCAGAGCTCAGCCTCCATCACTGTCTGTGAGAGTTCTGTTTGTACTCTCCAAACGTTATGTGCCCTCCAGAGGGCTTGCCTCAGTGTGTGTCTTGCCTCAGCTGTCTCAGCTGACATCACTCTCCAGTCAGCCCGAGTCCACAGAAGCGGCAAGAAACTGCCCCACACCACGTGTCTCTCTCTATGGAGTCCTGACAAATGCTGCTCAACTACGCAATGCAAAGTGGACCAATACATGTGTGTTATTAGCAAAGAATCCTTCATCACGTGTCCTTTTGCATGCTTGCTTTAGCAGGACATCCTGTCTCCTGTGTCTGCTTTAGCGAAACGTTCCTTCACGAGTCTGCCCTAGTCCTTCACCTTGTCCACTTCATCTAAACGTTCCTTCACGTATTTGCCCCAGCAAAACACCATCCACTGGGCTGGAGAGATGGCTCAGTGGTTAAGAGCACTGACTGCTCTTCCAGAGGTCCTGAGTTCAGTTCCCAACAACCATATAAATGACTCATAACCATCTATCTGTATTGGGATCCAATGCCCTTTTCTGGTATGTCTGAAGACAGCTACAGTATTATATATTTTCTCTCTCTCTTTCTTTCTTTCTTTCTTTCTTTCTTTCTTTCTTTCTTTCTTTCTTCCTTTCTTTCTTTCTTTCTTTTTTTCGGAGCTGAGGACCGAACCCAGGGCCTTGTGCTTTCTAGGCAAGTGCTCTCCCACTGAGCTAAATCCTCAACCCTATATATATTCTTTAAAAGAAAAAAAATCACCATCCAAATGATGTTCCAAAGAACTCTTAGGTTTTCCCTTCAGAATGCTCTGTCCCTAACTTGCCTCCAAACCTCATTTTCCCCGAGCTGTACAGTCAATACCCTGGACCTCCCTTGGGGGCAAGGCTATCTTATTTACCGAGTTCTCATAACAGCATATGAAGCATATAAGCATACAGCTATTTTGTGCCAACCTTCAATAGAATTACATTGTGAATAGTAATTCATTTGTCATCATGGCTGAGACAGGGGCACTGACAATACTACTCTGTAAATCTCAGCAACTGCCCAGAAGAGGAGAACGGAGAAAGGTGGGGCAAGACATGCCATTTAAGCCAGGATGGAGATCGGAAAAGCAGGTACATGGAAGGGGGTGGAGCTTTGGGCAAAGAGTAAGGAAGGCCAATGTGTAGGGGAAATCCATGAAAGTAGAAGGGTATGGAGATGTGTCCAATGCCCATAGGTGGCACTGTTGGTCTGGGAGCACATGGAGCCACTAGGACTTTGAAAGTGACCTTGATGTCATCTAGCCCCACCTCCACATGATGTGGGTTGAGATCAGACAGATTTCTGTGTTGAAAGACATTTAAAGCCTTTAGAAACGAACATGTTAGCCTTGCGTGGTACTTCTTCCCCATGGGAAAACCAACTGTGCTGAGACCGTAGGGCAGTTTTCTGTGTTTCTTCCCTTCCCTCTGACCTGATCCCAAGTCTCCTGAATTCTCTGAGAAAATCGTGTCAGAGAGGAAAACAAAGGAGAGAAGACTCCTGTGCCCTGGGAGAGAGGATAGAGAGATAAATGGCATTTATTTACCTCCCACTACATGACCTTCTAGTCAGACACAAAAGCCTAAGTGAGAGACAGGAGAAAAGAGTCTTTTTCTTGTCTCAGGGAGGCAGAACCACTTAAAGTTTTATACACCCCCACCCCAAGGAGTGGCATAAAGATAAAGCCTACCTGTTTCATAATTTTCATCATGCCCCTATGCCAGGCCAACAAACCTATTACTAGAATTAGAAAGTCCTATCTGGCTTGCCAGGTAATACAAAAGAAATGAGGGCCTGCTCTCTAGGTTCTTAATCTCCTTAGTGAGACTAAAATAATCCCCAGGGCAGGTAGGCTGTAAACCTTATCAGCAGCCTAGAAGAGGACAGTAGAAGAGAGAGGTGTCTGTGTGTGAAGGAAGGAGGGTGGAATTCATGTGGTTTAATATGCCATAGAAGTCAGACAAGCCACCCTATGTCAGGGAGTCTCTAAGAACCAGAGACTGGATAGGACAGGAACCTGCGGAAAACCAAATGTTACTGTTCTGCTAAAGGCATGCATCACAAAATAACTCCTAATGACATCCTGTTATACACAAAGATTGGTATCTTGTTCAGCCATCATCAGAGAAGCTTCCTCCTGCAGTAGATGGGAACAAATACCTCTACAGCCAGACAATATGTGGCTCTCAGGGAACTCTGAGGAAGAGGAGGCAGAAAGTGCAAAAGGCAGAGGGCTGGAAGAGAACAAGGAATCAAGGCCTTCTGGATACAACAGTACTGACACACATGAATTCACAGAGACCGTGGCAGCACACACAGGGCCGCCCAGGTCTGCACTAGCTTGGATCCTAGAGCTGAGAAGAAGAAGTAGATAGTGCCCCAATCCCTAACACAGAAGCTATCTCCAACTGACAGTCACTTGCAAATGAAAACTTGGTCTCCTTCAAGGGGGTCTCACTGGGAAATCTTAGGGGTGGGTGGCAAGCCCAGCAGGTGATGGCTAACAGGAAATGACGTCAAAGGCTCCTCTGCAGGTTCTTTGCCTCATGTTTCACAGCATTTGATTTCTACCTACAGGTCCCTTTTGCATTTATTATGGCCTCTGACTTTATGTTTTTATAGGGATCTTGTGTGTACGAGCATGTGAGTCTTCACATCTATATGCGTTTCTCTCTCTCTTTTAAGGTTTATTGATCTATTTTATGTATGTGAGTACACTGTCGCTGTGTTCAGAAATACCAGAGGAGGACATTGAATCCCACTATAAATGGTTGTGAGCCCCCATGTGGTTGCTGGGAATTGAACTCAGGACCTCTGGGAGATCAGTCAGTGCTGTTAATTGCTGAGCCGTCTCTCCAGTCCCTATATGTGTATTTCTTGTACTTTTTCTTTTGTCAATTACATCATGACTCAAGTCAGCAAAAGACAATAAAACTATAAGAATATATTTACTGTTAGTGTTAATTAAATTAGGTTTCTGTGCAATGCCCAGTGTCTAAGCCTTCTCTAATAGTGCTTCCAGGCACATGTATTGTAGTGACTTTTGATGGTGTAATTTTTTGGCCTTTCTGATAGTGGATTTAATAATAGTAATGAGTTTCTTGGTATAGAACCCATGTGAATGAGCTTCTCTCTGCCATGGCTGTCCTGAAACTTTCTCTGTAGACCAGGCTGGCCTTGAACTCACAGAGATTCACCTGATCTGCCTCCTGAGTGCTGGGATTAAAGGTGCATGCCGCCACCGTCTGGAAGCTTGATCCACTTTAGACTGGGTCTGAATTGTGGTGGAGTTTTCTACTGAAGCCCAAGATCAGTGCTGATTAGCGATTTCAAGTTTAAAACAGTACAGTTGCTGGAAAAACCCTCATACTACATAGAAAGAGAGAGAGCACGAGTCAGCACAGGCATGCACATGCCCGTGTGAGCAACTTTGCCATGTCCTAGTAAAACGAATTTGGTTTAACTTTTTAGTTATAGTCTCATCAGTGCATAAAAAAACCTACGATAAGCAGGGAAAATGGCTCAGTGGGTAAAGCAACGCAAGCCTAACAGCCCGGGTTTGGATCCCCAGAACCAGCATAAAAGCTAAATGAAGTAGCACACAAACCCACAGTCCCTAGAGTCCTGTGGGAAGATGGAAGGCAGAGGTAACAGGATCTTCAAAAGCTCACGCACATACGCATGAATGCGTTATGGAAGCATGTGGAGGTCAATACGTAGGGTATTGATCTTCACCTTGTACATTTGCTTAAGATACATACGTTCTTTCATCATCCACAGCTGCACGTCAGGCTAGCATGCGCGTGCGTGTGCACGAGCGCGCACACACACACACACACACTGCATGCAGACATTTTTTAAGGATAGGAGCAAAATGGCTCTTCACTTCAGCTAGGTTCTTAGAGGAGTTAGAATTATAAATACGCTCTAACTGCTCTGACTTCAGGAGTGCGTCTGTTTCCTTCAGTGCCCTCAGTCCCCACTTTTGTCTCATCGAGCCAGCTGTACCCCTTAATCTATGCCTTACTTTCTTCAGCCAACAACTCCTCTCCTTCCCTGTCTGGTTCTGGAAAGAGAACACAGACTCTTCCCCACACTAGGCAAATGCTCTCCATCTGGGCTTTATCGCTAACCCTCAGCCACCAGTTGTCAAGCTCCTTTAACCCATAGACCTGCAAAGCTCCATTTGGTCCTTTCTAGTCCAGGCATTCTGGGAATTATACCCTGGAAGAGAGTCAGGTCTATTTTGAAAAGTTAACATTGTTTTCATAATTCTACACACAAACACACGCTTGCGCACATGCACGCACATATAATGTGGTCATGTGTACTTCCCTCTTATGCCCCTCCTACTCTCCCTGACCCCTTTCCTCCCAAGTAATCCTCTCCTGCTTTCATCTGTCCCACCTTCCTTCCCCCAAGTGTTGAATTAGGGTTGCTTGTATGAGCATGGGGAGGGAGTTATTTATTGGGGCATGGGAAACTTACTAATGGCTACAACACTGAAGAACATGAAATCCTCTCTCCCACCAAACCTCAGATGCCTACCACTCCTCAGGGAGACCTGAGACCTCATAAACAACCCTGACCCCTGCCTGACCCATGATGGAATGAAGGGTCCAATTTCATGCAGGTCCATGGAGGCACCCCCAGCAACTATGTGTTTATGATTGCAATGGCCATGTAACATCCAGGAGACAGTGTTCACAGACAGCTGTTTCCTACCCCATGGCTCTTACATTATTTCCCAGTCCTGCTTCCACAACATTCTACTGACATTGGAGGGACTGCTACAAATGCCCTGTGTAGGGATGAGCACTCAACAGACACTTGTTCTCAGCACTCACTCTTCTCAGTTGTGTGTATTAGCTACCATGCACTGCAAAAACGAGCTTTTCTGACCAAGACTGAAACCAGAACTACTCTATGAGTGTAAGTAAAAGTATTGAAAAGCCACTTGTTCTCTATGTCCATTTCACTACAACAGTTATATATTTCGTCACAAGGCCTGAGACCTCTCTAGCCACAGACTTTTATTTTTATGTTCATTTGAGACAATATCTTCCATTGGCCCAAAATCCACTCAGTAGAGTAGGCTCGGCTGGCTGGCGAACCCTAAGGCCTTAACCTCCTAGGTTCTAGGATTTCAAACCTGGTGCTACCATAACTGGCTTTTTCTGTGAGTGATAGGGATCAAAAGCGTGTCTTTGTGCTTGCTTCTCAGCCTTAGCAATAGGCTTTTGACTAGGTTTACAGTAACAGGCATGCATTTTCTCCCATGAGTAGAATATGCCTCAAATCCAACGAAAAGAGAGTGGGTTATCCCCCAAACAATCGTATCAGTGGTCATTTCTTGTCTAGGCAAGACTGCTGATTTTCCTTCCCCAGCGCCTGCACAGCACCCTCTGTCATTGAGAACACAGCAGTGGAGAGCAAGCTTCCGGCTCTGCTCCCGATTGATTTTCTTATGTTTTGTATCTAAACAGTGTTGTATCGTCAGTTCTCATGAGTAACCAAGAGCAGTGGTGGGGCCTGCATTCTTTTTGGTGTTGTTGGGGGCTCCACAGTCAACAACTTATAGAGAACTATCCTGCCCCTGGCATTAGGATTTTCATTTAAAAATCCATGACTTCTAGAAACAGCTTTATCCACTCATACAGAATACCTCTGTTCAAAGTCTTCTTTTTTTTTTTTACTTCATTTTCCAGTTAGCTTGTAAAATAGTCAGTTTCTATTTGACCTTTTCATAAATCTTTAGTTTCAGTTAACCCTACTCCATATCCCCACCCTGCTGAGGAAACTCTTTAAATCTGTCCATATTATCAATTACCCATTATGTTCATATTATATGTGTTTTACCATTCCCCCTCCTAAGTGTTTCCCCTCCTCCACAGTCATTTTCTTTCTTCCTGGCCTTTAAAAACAATCCAACTCTAACTCAAAAATGAAAAAATCCAGGAGCTGGAGAGATAGGTCTGGGGTAAAGAGCACTGGCCCTGTTGCAGAGGATCATGGTCCAGTTTCCAGCAGTCATATGAGGGCTCACAATCACCTGGAACTCCAGGGGATCTGACACTTTCTTCTGGCCTCTGTAGGCACCTGGCATGTACCTGGTGCACATACATATGTACAGAGAAAATATTCATGTACATAAAATAAACATAACATCTTTCTTTAATCTAAAAATTTAAATCTAAGATCCATTTATTTGAAAGAAAGTGTAGCACTTGCCTTCTGGATCCTGTGTTACCTCACTCATTACAGTTTGTTCTAGGTCCATACAATTTCCTGTAGTGGCAAGTTTAGCTAGGCTGCTTGGGCTCCTCGCATGCACCCACCCTGGATTTGTGAATGAAAGACACACACACACACACACACACACACACACACACACACACACACACACACACACACACACAAACACCTTGGCTAGCTCAATGTCTGGGCAGTTCTAATCCTCCCTGTGCCTAGCACATATTTCCCTCCTGTAATCCTAGCTTAATGCCCTCTGATTCTATATCTTTGTTGCCCTGTCTCCTTCTGGGTGGCACCACAGTCTTTGCTGCCCAAGTTGCTTCTGGACAGCCCTACCGAGGGCCACATTCCTTCTCACTTACATTTCGGATGATTTTCTTTTTGTAGCTCTAAATCTGATCCATCTCCCTCTGAATCGTGGTGATTCTCTTCTCCTTCCTCCCCCTAGTCCCTAGCCCACACAAATCTCAAGGTCCCATCTCAGTCTACCTGCCCAGCCATTGGCCAATGGCACTTCATTGATCGATCAAAAACCAATTGCGGACAAGGACCTTCAGTGTTTGGACACGCAAATTTCCGATTTGAGGGGGCAGATTAATTCAAAGCATTAGAACCGATCCCCAACAATTTCCTGTGAATTTCATAATTTCATTTTGCTTTATAACTGAGTCCACCATGTACGTGTGCCACATTCTCAGCATTCATCCATCAGTCAATGAACATCTAAGCTGACTTCGTCTCGTAGCTATTGTGAATAGTGGAGCAAGGATGATCAAGTATCTCTGTAGTAGGAGATAGAGCCCCTTGGGAGAGGGATCGCTGGGCTACATGGTAAGCAAACTTTGAGCTTTTTGAGAAATTCCCACCCTGATTTCCATAGTGGCTGCACCAGTTTCCACTCCTACATGCAGAAGATAAGGAATCCCCATTTCCCACACCTATGCTGTTTTCTTGATCCTGGCCATTTGCATTTCCCTTCTGGCTAGAGATGTGGAAACTTTTCAAGCTTTCATTTGGCATTTATGTTTCTTGTTGTGAGAACTCCCTGACCAGCACCATAGCTCTTTATTTTTATTTTTTCCTTTTTGGACTGGATTCTTTTCCTGATGTTTTGGTTTTTTTTAGTTTGTTGTTCTAGATACTAATCCTTTGTGAGAGGTATAACTGGCAATGATTTTCTGCCATTCACATAGGCTGTCTCTTCACTCGACAATGTGCTTTGCTGTATGGAGGCCTTTTCATTTCACAAAGTCCCATTTTATTGATTATTGGCCTTATTCACAAAGTCTCATTTCATTGGTTATTGGTCTTATTTCCCGAATGACTGTCTTATTTGGAGAATCCTTACCTCTGTCTGCATCTTGTAGAATATTCGATATGTTCTCTGGTAACTTCAGGTTCTACAGTGCAGAGCTTGATCCACCTGGGGGTGATTTTGTGCCAGGTGAGAAATAACGATCTGGTTTCATTATGCTACATTTGCATATTTAGTTTCCCCAGCTTGATTTGTTGATGATGCTGTCTTTTCCCCACTGTGCATTTTTGAGCTCTTAAAAACAAAACAAAACAAAACCAATCAAGTGGCTGCAGTTGTGTGAATTTCTAACCGGGTCTTCTATCTTACTGGTCCACAAGTCTGCATTTGTGGAAGTTTACTTGTTTACTCTGGTTCTGTAGTATAGCTTGGAATCAGTGAATGTGATAACTCTGGAAGTATTCTTTTTGCACAGGATTGATTTGGCTATCCAGAGGTTGTGCTTCCATATCCGTTTTAAGTTTTGTTTGTTTGTTTCCTGTGAAAAATGGCACTGAGACTTTGATTAAGATTATGTTGGATCTGTAGGTTGCTTTGGGTGAGGTGGCCATTTTAATCCATGAGGATGAGAGGTCCCCCTATCTTCTAGAGCAGTGGTTCTTAACCTTCCTAATGCTGCAATCCTTTAATACAGTTCCTCATGCTGTGGTGACCCCCAACCATAAAATTATTTTTATTGCTACTTTATTGTAATGTTGCTACTGTTATGAGTCATAAGGTAAATACCCGTGTTTTCCAATGGTCTTAGGTGACCCCTATGAAAGAGTCATTTGATGCCCAAAGGGCTGTGATCCATAGGCTGAGAATAGGTTGAGAACTGAGGTTTCTGAAGTCTTTCCTTAACTTTCTTCTCCCAAGTTTTAATATTTTTTTTAAATTATAGATGTCTTTTGTTTCCTTTGCTAGGTTATATTTCCCCTCAAGTTATTGCTGAGGGTATTGTCAAGGAGATAGATTGCTTCCCTGTTTTCTTTGCTAATATGTTATTGGCATATAGTCTGACTTTTGTGTGTTAATTCTGTGTCCTGCCACTTTACTAAAGGCTTTAATCTTCTCTAAGAGACTTTTAGTAGACCACTTAGGGTTTCTAATGTACCTGAAAAAGAGGATACTTCAACTTCCTTTCCTATCGGTACTCTTTTATTTCTCTAGTCTCACTGCTTTAGCTAAGATTTCAAGCACAATAGACATGCTTGGCATCCTGCTTAATCAATCTGGCACAGAAATTACTCATATTATTGGTGTACACATTGCATAACTTGAAGCAATTAATAAGGATAGGTACTTATAAAGGGTTGACATAGTTTTCTGTGTTGGTTTGTTTTGCTAACACCTCTACTTTATCTCTTAAAAATCTTCAAACATTACCCATTCCTTCCTGATTTGATAAAGATTCTGTGGTGGCCCAAGGGCATATAGTTCAAATGTGTTATCGCAGTGGTTCAAAGAAACCACAATTTACAAAATGAAATCAGCATGGATGTGACACGTGGAGCAGCAGTGGTTAAGAGCACTGTCTGCTCTTCCAGAGGTCCTGAGTGTCGTTCCCAGCAACCACATGGTGGCTCGCAACCATCTATAATGGGATCCTATGCCCTCTGCTGATGTGTCTGAAGACAGCTACAGTGTACTCATACAAATATGCTGCAGTAAAAATTAAAAAAGAAACGTTTTCTATCCATTCCCGAGAGCCAGATCCGCTCGCTCCAGCTACTACTTTGCCACACGGTCTGAAAGCGCCCTCCCCAGCTGTCTCCCTTTTAGCTGCCCTCTCCACGAGGTCCCCTAGGCAGTAGTTACCATGCCTGGCACACACGCACACACACACACACACACACACACACACACACACACACACACACACGTACACACACACACACACACACACACACCTCGTTCTGCGGGCCCTGTGCATTCTCACTCCTCGAGGGCAACAGAACCAGATCCGCACGCTCCAACTGCCTCTCAGCCATTTCTTTCACACATTGTCCTCTTTAGCCCAGTAAATCAAAATTCTAGAAACTTGTAATTTAGCAATGAGATTTATATGTTAAATACTCAATCACCACAATACATCCACACAATAAATTCACTGCCAATTAATAAAGACTTAAACCGCCCACCTAGTCAAGATAAAATTGACCTAGTTCACCTGGACCTGGGTCACCATGCTCCGTCATCTCCATCTTGATTTTCTCGCTCCTCTTCCTCCTCTCTCCTTCCTAGACTTTTCCCCGCCTACCCTTCCTTCTCATCCAATGATAGGCTTCCCCTTATCCTGGACCCGCCTTGCTGCATAATGACATCATCCTACATAAATATAATAAATCTTAAAAAGAAATGCTTACACGCAGAGTAAAGCTAACAAGGATTCTCAGCGTAATTGGAATGTTGAGTAAGCAGGTTTAAAAATACTCACTGAGGCTGCGTGAAGTAAACTCCATCTGTTACGTCTCCCATGAAGTCATTGGTAGGGGACCTGGTGCTAACAATTCTGGGTGGAACATTTGAGCGTATGTGAGGATGTGCTGTGTCTTAGGTCCCGTGAGGGTGAGGAAAGCCGAAGATTGCTACCAGGCAGGAGCTCAAGAGTGGGGATTTCCCCAGGCAGCACAGTATTTAAGGAAGCCCCGCTGACATTGTGGAGGGGACCAGTCCTGCCTCTTAGTGTGGTGATCTCATTCCCACAGCCATCTGCCGTGGTCCTACTGTGAGTTTAAAGTGGATTGGGATTTCCTCCACCCCAGGTGAAAGGTGACATAGTCTCTGGAATGCTGTGAGAACAGTACCCTCGGGGAAACCTTCTTAACATATTCATGTGCCCATGAATATTAGTATCTTAAAGGCTCTGGCAAGTCTTGAACATCTGACGACCTTCTGTTAACTCTAAATTCCCTACATCTTTTGACATGGGATTCATTTTGCATAACAGCAACTAACATTCTAAGAATATGTGCATTCTATTATTGAAGATAAATGCTAAGGATTTAAGGACAGAGAGGGCCTGAGAGTCCTGTACTAGGAAAGTATTTTAGGGGAATGTCAGCTCAGCCTCAGGAGATGGGCAGCATTCAGTAGAGCAGGCCAAGATGCATGCCCGTCCATCTTGAACGAAACCCCATATCTCACAAGCCCCAGTGTAGTTCATTTTCATCATGTCAGCGTAGCGGTCCTTATACTCTGACTTCGGGCACTCCCCTTCCAATGTCCTCTCCTAGTAGTTTCCTGTCAAATGCTCAGATCTTTACCCTCATTACTTATATGTCTTCTGCCTTACTGATTTTTCCTGCCTAAATAATATACATTTTCTCTCAAGGGCACTTCAAACAGTTACTAATAGTAACCATAGCAGGAGTAGCAAATGAACTGACAAAGTGCTTCTGTGTGGGGTACTGACTGATCTGGGTATTAACGTATTAATCTTTGTGTTATATCCCAGTCTTTCTTGCGCCCTTTGTAGATGATGAAGTTAGGGATTAAAGACATTATGTGACTTTCCCTGGCCTTATTTGCATAATAAGACTGTCTCATAAGAATAACTATGTAGCTGTAGTATTTATTTACATATAAGACTGCCTTATACGAATGACTGAGATCTGGAATGATGGCTCAGTGGGCAAAGTAAAGGCACTTATCACTAAGCCTAATTATCTGAACTTGATCCCAGGGACTCAAATGAAGGCAACTTCCTACAAGTTATCCTGCAACTCCACATGCATGCTGTGACACGTGTACCTCCACACATTTGCACAAAATAAATAAATACAATTACTTTTGAAAACGAAAGGCATAGCATGCATCTGAGCCAGATCACGAAGCAAAGACTTTGTACGACAGCTCCTTTCTGTAATCATCTCTTCGGCATGAACCCCACCCTTCTGGAAACTTGGAGCTAGTTTCCTGCTGGGTTTCTGAAGGACACTATATGCAAGGCAGAAGTCACTGTGTCAGGTCTCAGGATACCTTTCTTCACGCTGTTCCTGTTTGTCCTTGGCTGGATTGATGTGATTGTGTTGCAGATGCTGGAGAAATCCTAAGAACCTCCATCTGTGAAAAGTATCTTAATCCTGGGATAGGGAATAAACGTTAATGGTGGGGAATTGCTGGAATAAGTTTCATGATGCTTTACAGTTAAAATCAAAAGAGAATAACGTGACATAACTTCCTGTTTCCAATTTGCTTCTTGTCTCTCTGAGAATCATACCATGAATAAATTATCATTGTTTAGCCTATTAGACTGAATAAGAGACTTGCCCTCCCCCTTCCCGCTTTGTTAGTAAAGTCATAGGAATCACTTAAGTTAGCTCAAGAACTATATTTCTATTATGTATCAGTGTGAGGCAGGGATTTTGCGAGACTCAAATAAAGAAACAGTAAAATGTACACTAGAAACAAACCACAACAACCCCTCAAGTATCTGAGCAGCGATTCTCCACTGGGGGCATTTTGTCCTTTTCCTGGTTTCCTTCCTGTTGTGACAAAGCATGCTGACCAAAAGTGACTTAGAAAGGGAAGAGTTTGCTCCATCTGATAATCCACCATTGAGAAGAGTCAGATGCAGGACTGTGAAGCAGAACCCATGGAGGAACACTGCTTACTTACTTACTAGCTTTCTCATTGGCTCCTGCTTAGCTAGCTGTTTTCGTTTGCTTGCTTGTACTTGGTTTCATTTTGTTTAAGTTGGGGTTTTTTTGTGTAGCTCTGACTGTCCTAGAACTCACTCTGTAGATAGATCATGCTGACCTCAAGCTGAGAGATCTGCCTCCTGAGTGCTGAGATTGAAGGTATGTTGCCTGGCTAGCAACCTGTTTTTATTCAGCCCAGGACTACCTGCCTAGGGTTGGTGCTGCCCATAGTGGACTAGGCCTTATTACATCAAACAATTAAGACAATTCTCCACAGGGCAGTCTGATCTAAGTGATTCCTTTCAGCCGACTGTGGGTTGTGCCAAGTCCACAGACAAAGCTAACTAGGACAATGCCCCAGTAGAAGGACAATATCTGGAACTAGTTGTATTGTAATGACTAGGGAGTTACTGGCATCTGGTGGGAGATTGCATGAATACTATTCAGTGCCTTGTGCAGTGTACAGAACTCAAGCTTCCCTACAGAGACTTCTACAATCCAAAATATGAAGCGTGAACAAGCTGAGAACCCTTGATCTTAAGTCTGACAGGATGGTTCACGCTTCTCTTTCTAACCTAAAATGCTTCATGAATGCATGGACCAAGTGAGCTTTAAAAGCAAATGGGACGACACAAGGTATCCTGAGTTTCTTGAGCAGAGGGGAGGTGGCATTCAGCAGAGAGTAATGTGATCAGCGCTTCTGCCTCTATTTTGGAGAGCAGAACTTAATTATACATGATGCCTCCTGTAGTGAGAAAAGAAAACTGCTCGTACAAGAACAACCACCTCCAAAAGTCCTAGAAGAGTTTAAACCAAACACAGTCTTAGCTGAGGAAAAGACAGGGACGACTCCTCCTGTTCCTAAAACCGCTGACCCTTCATGGAGGTGGCTGCCTTCAGACATGTTCCCACAGAAGGATCTTGTCAAATCCACACTGTAATTACTCACTGGCTCTACGGGAAGACTCGAGAGAAAGTACACTAAATTGTAAGGAGAAGCACCAAGCAGAGGTGGACCAGACAGCTTTTAGATGGACAGTTGCTTTGGGCAAATCTAGAATAGAGTGACCTTTCAGATGTTTAACGAGCCCAGAAAAGGACACCTTGCTTCACTTCACGGGACACAGAGTTTCCATTGTGAAGCCTTGATTTCATAATGTCTTTCAATTTCCCTTGGTTACCTATGAAACATTTCAGAAAGAAGAGTTAAAGGTAAAGAAGTGACAGCGGGTACTGTATGTGCACCCTGAGAAGATCCTGGTGCAGGGTGAGTGCTCAGAAACTCCGGGGCCTCTAAGTTGGTAAATGGCAAGACGAGGCCATATCACAGATTGAGAATGTCTGGGAACTGCCTTTGCTTTCTTTCTGAAACTGTCACGGGAGACCAAGGACTACCTCAAACTTCTTAAAGGGCTTCTTACCCTGTCCACATTTAAAGGTCCTATCTCTTAATATGACCCCCAAAGACTGGTAGGTTTTAATAAATGAGTCTGGGGGAATGCATTCAGACCAGGGCAAGCCATCACGGGCTGGTGGGAGTTTTAAAAAAAATAAACAGAAAGAGCACTGTGAGATCCAGAATGTAAGTCAGGCCTGAAAGAGACTTATTACCCAAGCTAGTTATTTTCTTGCCTATGGTTAGAGAATATGTTATTAATGTTTTTCTGCAGCTGCGATGTGCCAGTGGCAGCACCAGATTCCTCTCACCAAAACACCACAGAGATTTATACACCTGATAATGATTTATTGGACTCTTCTTCTTTCTTCTGTATTAATGAAGGATTTAAAAGTAGTTGTGCTTTATCCTCACGTTACTTGATTGTTGTGAGAGACACACCTGTCCTGGAGGACAAGCGGATCTCAGGGGACAATTTACAGAGAGTATGCTCCTGTCTTCAGTCAAGTAGGATGCTGAGTTTGCACCCAGTTGACCACGCTCAATGGTAGGTGGTCTTAAATGTTGAGCATTCTCATTGGCCTTTAGTGAACGGTTTCATCAGAACTCATCTACCCATTATAATATGTTTATCAAATAATGTATGTGGTGACAAGTTTCGAGAATTCTGGAATTTTGGTTTCTTTAAAAGAAAATGGCTGAAATATTATAAAAGTGTGTTTTTGTTTTAATCCCAGGTGAGGGGATCTGAGGCTGCTTCAGACGGTCTGAGCAGCTCTCTTTGTTCTATCAGAAGCGTGTTTTTTTCAGCTGCAGATAGTTTCTATGATTGTGTGATGTTTGAAATGTTGGGAACTTTTCAGAGGGCCCCAAGAGGTAGGGTGAGTGGTTGTTGGTTCATGGGGGTCAGTTGTGGATTGTTAGTAGTCTAATCAAAGAAGAACAAGAAGGAAATTAAACTCAGATCTCTCTCTCTCTCTCTCTCTCTCTCTCTCTCTCTCTCTCTCTCTCTCTCCTTCTCCCTTTCTGTTTGTTTTGTTTTGAGACATTATATGGCCAAGGCAGGCCTTTCCTGTACACCTAGCCTCAAACTTGCAATTCTCCTGCTTCAGCCTTCAGAATAGTAGGATTAGAGGCATGTAATTTCTCACCTGGCTGTAAACATTTCTATGAAAGACTTTCTAACGAAGATTCCACTTCTTGAATCAATAGGCCTTACCTTCTAGAAACAGCTACTTAAAGAAAAAGACATTGGTGTATATTATTTATGGTACATAGTGTTGGGTTTCATAAAGACAAGCTCTTTCAAACATATCATGTACTTGGATAACATGCACCTCAATCTTATTCCTCACCCTTAAGTGCCCTTCCCCCTAGTCTTCCTCTGATTTCATATCTCATGTATGTATGTATGTATGTATGTATGTATGTATGTATGTATGTATGTATATGTGAGTGTGTTTATGTAGATATTCAGAATTCTTGAACTCATAAATAATAGAAACCATGCAATATTTGACTTTCTGTGACCTATTTCACTTAACATGACGATATCAAGTTGCAGCTATATATTTCTTCATCCATTCATATCTATTCACAGATGCAAGCTGATTCTGTAATCTAGTGTTATAATAATTAAGCCTGAGCGTGCAGGTATCCTTGTGGTCCACTGACTTTGGGCATACACTAAGAAGTGGTACAACTTGGTCACATAGTAGTTGTATTTTAGTTCTGTGAGGAATTTGACACCAATTTCCATAAAGACAGGCCCAGTTTGCTTTCTGAAAAGCAATATATGAGTCCCTTCCTGCCAGTCATTTGGTATTGTTTTTCCTCTTCTTTAATTTGTTTTTAAATTGTGCTATTTTCCTGATGCCCCTGAGAGGGTGTGACAACAATGCCCCTTACTACTTTCTTGGAAGAAAATTATAACTCATGGATTATTCAGAGCCTCAGGTATCAATAACTGTGTAGCAAAATGATGAAGGAATGGGAAGGAGAAATGAGCGGGTGAACAATGAAAGAGGAGGAACCAGATGTGTTGAAAGAAGACGCAGCAGAAAGGTCATTACAGCTGTAAAAATGGAGAACAGATTTCTGTAGGTGTCTACAGGTAATGGACAGTCATAAAAGTCTTTCCCAGTGAGACTGGGAAGCACGATGCCCTGACTGTTAATGCATACAATTTCAAATGGCAATAAAAAGACAAAACGCTTGGAGGAAAAAACTAAACTAGGATGTCAAAATATTGAGTATCAAATGAAAGCAAACCATGAAGAACGAGAGTATATCCAAACGTCTTCCACCAGTCGGTTTCCCCATTTCGCCCGGAATCATCATTGGTGTTTGCCTCTATGGTCGGAGGATGGCTCATCTCGGCACTTCAGACAAGGCAACTCAGTGCGCCCATCCAGGTGAGAAGGACCTCTGTGAAAATTCACCACCTTTGGGTCAGTCTTCCCTGGACAGATTCCCCTCTGCTTTCCCAACCCCAGCAAGTTACAGTCTTGTCCCTCAGGATTTAGGGAAACAGCATAACACAGGCGGCATTGTCTGTAATTCAAGGAAAGACCCAAATATTCCCTCAGTTGTGTGTGGGGACAGAGTCCTGGGTTCTGCCTTGTATTCTCCTGGGTAGGGAAGTCATTTTCTCTGGCTGGGAGTAGGGCATTCAGGTTCCCAAGCTGCAGTTTATGGATATGTACTACCCTGATTTCCCTACTCTAGTCTAACGTTCTTCATGGCTTTTCACCAGGCATGTTCATTAAAATGGTTGGTGCTACTCTTTCACACCGTTAGCTGGCAGGGACTGTGCTGACCCCCCAATGCTCTGTGATTGAGTAGCCATGGTCTGGAGGTGGCAGAAGTAGTGACATCATGAGCCTTGATGAGTAGATGGTAAGGACTATGGCAGTGGTGGCATAGATGTTTGAAGGTGTCACTATCAGTAGAAATTCCCTGGTGATGACACTGCTGCAGGAATTCCCCTGGCAGCGACAGAGATTAAAGACATTCTCTAGACGCTCCTCTACTGATTTTAAAAGGTAACTTTGCTTGAATGTAGTAGGTGACCTAGTTGATAGTCATGTACCTCCAAGGCCTGAATTATGTCATTGATATTTCACTAAATCACTGATTTTCAACACTTCAATTTCAGTGTTTTTTCAAAGATTTATATATTTATCGAGTACACTGTAGCTGTCTTCAGACACAGAGCAACAGAATAACAGAAGGTGGCATCGGATCCCATTACAGATGGTTGTGAGCCACCATGTGGTTGCTGGAAATTAAACTCAAGCCCTCCAGAAGAGCAGTCGATGCTCTTAACCGCTGAGCCACCTCTCTGGTTCCAATGTTTTTTATAGCTTCAATTCTTCTTTTGAGTTGCTGACTTTCATTGGTCCACTGTCTGTTGATTGATCATTGTTTTCCTGTTCAAGGACTGCTTAGTTATCAATAACAGGCTACCTTTCAAAGCAATGCCCAGACACGGCAATCAGACCTGGGGAGTGACAAAATAGACCACCTCTTGAATGTTCACTAGTCACACAGGAGAACCACAGTCTCCCCATGTCCCCAGAAGCCTCCTGAGGCATGTCCAGTGGGTCAGGACGCCAGACTGAATCAGGACTACCTGTATCATCTTTAAGGTGAGGCCATTCTTTAAGCATACTTACTGGGAGCCCATGGCTGGGCACATGCTATCTGCTCCTTTCTCTTGCATTTGCCTCCTGTTTTTCTGTAGGGATAATCTCTTCTGTACAGTGTGGAAGCATCACTTGTCAATAAAAAGCTGATGGCATGTCAGCAAAGGGCAGGAAGTAGAAAATAGGAGCTCTGGTAGAGAGATAGGAACTCTGGGAAATAGTCTGAGGTGAGAGATTTTGCCTTGGCCTTGGAGAAGATGAATGAATGAAATTGAGGAGAGGACACCAGCCATGGACAGACATAGACTAGTCAGAGAACAAGGCAAAGCTTATAGCCTAGACATTTATTCATAAATGATTACGATCCAGAGCTGTTATCTGGGAACAAAGAGGCCTGGTAGAAAAGCTTGTGAAGACATTTTTTTTCTGTACTTTTCAGTGGGTCCATCACTTACTTTGGTGGTTTTCTCATCCATTTTGTTGATTTTTTTCCTACATTGTTTACTTTCTTTCCTAGACTCCAGATTAGATCCATCTATTACCCTGTAATATTTTGTATGTAACTGACCATTTTTACCAGAAAACTTTAAAAAGTCTCCATCTGATATTTTTCCCACTTCAGAATCATTGAGTACAGTAGTTGAGGAGTTATGATGTCTTGGGGGAAGTCACGTTGTCTTGCTTTCTCCTATTTCTTGTATTCATGTTGTAATTTCAGTTATTTGGATACCTCTGGATTTGATGGGAAGGGGATTTCTCTTATTGAATACTCTCAAAGCCTCAATACCCGGTGAGAAAAAAAAAACAAAACAAAAAAGCAAAACAAAACAAAAACAACCCCAAGAAACTCGTGTAGCATTGACAGCCTCAAAGTCCACAAGATAAAGAAACACAATTGTATGCCACCAATGACTGCAAAACTAAAAAGGCTTTTAAGTAAAAATTTATTTAGGGTAATTGTAGAAACGGTAAGTTAATTAGCTAAAGGGGGATGAGGAGGTTGTTCTGATGCTCCGATCAGGAGTCTGAGTGTGAACCCTCAAGGTGCTGTTCCCCAATTGGTTCTTGATCAATCAATAAAGATGCTAGCAGTCAATGAGCTGGGCAGAATAGGTGGGACTTCAAGTTTTCACAGGGCAGTCTAGCAGACACAGGAGAGGAGAAAAGGATTTGCTGTGCTTCAGAGGAAAAGAAAGCCACCGGCCATGCGGAATCTAGGGTGGAGTGGCCATTGGCCACTTTCCTGACTGGGTCTGGGGTAGCAGGTGTGAGATTAGAGATCAGCTGAGCTGAGGGCAGGTTTAGGGTGCTGAGCTGGGAGTGAAAGTGAAAAGAAGGGTGCAATAACTGAGGAAGGTTCAGAAGAGCCCCGCCATTGAGCTAAAACATATAAAAAATAAGCTAGTGTGTGTGTGTGTGTGTGTGTGTGTGTGTGTGTGTGTGTGTGTTTATTTGAGGATCTAAGGGAACCTGGGTGGGACTGGTAGCACCGTCTGCCTGGATCTCAAAGCAAGGTAGTAGGAACTACATGTTATAGGGGGAGATATTGAAAGGGAAGAAATGGAGAGAAATCAAGATTAATACACAGGAAGAATGGAGTGAGTAGGAATGTGGTTGAGATGAAGAGAAAAAGCAACGCTAGCAGGAAAAAGAAAAAACAACTCCCAATAATGAAAAATTTCAAAAACAAAACCAAATAAATGTTAGAACAGTAAGGATAGATAAAAATGTAAGTTTTAAAAAACAAAACTGGATATAATAAAGTCAAGAAGCTGCTTGCAGTCTCTAGAAAGACGGGTGTGCACAGGGGGCAAAAAAACCCAAATCACTATGGACAAGAAATGTGGCACCCCAAAGACAATTAGGGCTAGGGATACAACTCAGTGAAGAAAGTGATTGCTTGGTGTGTATGAAGCCCAGATTCAGTCCCCAGTTTTGCATAAATCAGGCACAGTGGTGCCTGCTGTCTGTAATCCCAGCACTCAAGAAGTGGAGGTTGGGGGTTGGGGATTTAGCTCAGTGGTAGAGCGCTTGCCTAGCAAGCGCAAGGCCCTGGGTTTGGTCCCCAGCCCCGGAAAAAAAGAAAAAAGAAAAAAAAAAAAAAGAAGTGGAGGTTGGTGGATCAAAATTTCAAAGTCATCCTTGGCTCTTGGTTGCATGGTGAGGGTGAGTTTGAGGCTAGCCAAAGATAATCAAGAAGAAGAGGAAGAGGAAGAGGAAGAGGAAGAGGAAGAGGAAGAGGAAGAGGAAGAGGAAGAGGAAGAGGAAGAGGAGGAGGAAGAAGAGAGGGGGGAGGAGGAGGAGGAGGAGGGGGGGAGGAAGAGGAGGAAAGAAAAGCCAGATCCCAAGAGAAAATGGGGGAAGGCGTAGTTAGTATCTTATTGGGCTCTAACAGTTGGAGATGCCAGTTACTTGCATGAAGGGAGGGTGGGGAGTTAGTGAAATGGACGGACTCCTGTCTTTCCTATAGTTTAGGCCATTGCTGAGAGCTGTCTTCAACTTTAGCAGCTTCCCTTCTTTGCATAGCAAAGGCCTCCGCTTGCCACCGTTGGTTTTGCGTTCTGTGGGCCAAATAGACTCTTTTTCCCTAGAGACTTTCCAGATCCCCTGAGTGGACTTTGTAGCTCAGAGGGTGTTTTTGAAGAGCATTGAAAGTGTGTGAAGCAACTTCAGCACTGAGATTAGGGCAGGCAAATGGCCTATCCTTTCGCTTATAAGGCCTTTTGAGTATTAACCACCACCACCAAAGAAGAGCTACAGTGTGGATATCCTATACACTTCCCAGTTTCTGAATTCTTGGGAAGTGAATGACTCATAGTGGCCCCAGGGTTTCATCCAAAAGCTGATCTCAGACTCAGAGCTATCAAACTCCAGGCTCCAGGGTAAGTCCCAGTTGATAAGATCCATTCCCAATGACTAAGTATGGAGTTGTCTCTCTTCATTCGTTTCCCAGCCCTAGCCAAACCACCTGCTGCCCACACCCTTGGACCAGTCATGATCCAGTCCCCTTGTCCTTCGTAACTGCCTTTCTGGGCTTTCACTTGTTCAGAAGCTCTGGCAGGACAAGTTGAGGCTGTGAGTCTTAGACCCCTAGGGTAGCTCAGTGTTTAAAAATAGATTATTAATTAGTGTTAGCAAGATGGCTCATCGGAGAGAGTGCTTGTCATGCAAGCTTGAGGAGAGGAGTTTTGATTCCCAGAACTCATGCAAAAGTCAGGTGGGTGTGATGGCTCACCTGTAATCTTAGTGGGCAGGTAGCAGAGATAGGGAATCTCTGGAACAAGCTGGCTAGCCAGACTAGCCAAAATGGTGAGCCTCAAGTTGAGGGAGAGACTCTACCTCAATGTGTAAAGTGGAGAGTGATCAAGGAGGCCTCGCAGCATCAACTGTGGATGAACACATACACACACATACCTGAGCACGTGTGTGAGCCCCTACTTATGTGTATTACAAACATATACTAAAAATACAGAACAAAGATTCTCTGTCAAGATAGCATTCACCGAATCACAGAGTGTAGACGGGGCCTTGGGGCCCCACCCTACCCAAAGGGAGCCAATAGGAGCCAACACTTTCTGGGGGTTGAGGAAATCATTGTCTTTAGTGATGTAGTCGTTGGGTGAGTTACTCACGCTCCAGTGGATAGTTGCACACTCATGCTCATGAGAATGGCCCTGTTTTAACCCAGTGGGTCACAAAGAAAACACAAAGGCATAAAAGTGGAATGGGGACTTGGTGGGAGGGAGGGGTGGTCACTGCCTTCTGAGTCATAGAGCTTGGGCAACATGAGACCTCTCTTGATTATTAATCTTTCCTATCCATCGGAAGACCCACTCTTTCACCAGAGTCTGAACCTGGGTCTGAGGTCTCTCAGGGCCATGGACTTCATCTGTCTGCTTTCCTTGACCTTCGGAGGTGGCTTCAGTTTTTCCTCCCGAGGGAGAACTGAACAATGGACGCAGTATTCAGCTTACTTCTCTCGGCACATCACCTTTCTTCTCTAAGGCTTTTAAACTCTCTTTTCTATGTTGTATTTCTATCATTTTAAAAGTTATTTAAATGTAGTTTTTACTTACTACTGTCTTAGTTAGGGTTGTATTGCTGTGAAGAGACTCCATGACTACAGCATCTCTTATAAACTCTTAATTGGCTGGCTTATAGATCAGAGGTTTAGGCCATTATCACCGTGGCAGCATTCAGGCAGATATGGCATTGCAGAAGGAGCTGAGAGTTCTATATCTGGATCAGCAGGTGGAAGAAGTCAAGTGACACTGGGCTTAGTTTGAGCATCTGACACCTCAAAGCCCGCCCCCACAGTGACTCACTTCCTCTTACAAGGCCACACCTCCTAGTAGTTCTACTCCCTATGGGCGAAGTATTGGAGACCATTCCTATTCCAACGACCACAATTATGTAGGCGTGTGTATCTCATAGTAACTGTATGGCATGTGTCTGGGGTAATGGTGGAAACCAGAAGAGGGAATCAGATTCCCTAAGCTTAAGTTACAGGCAGCTGTGAGCCAATTGACACAGGTACTGAGAGTCGAACTCAGGTCCTCTGTAACAGCAGCAGGTGCTCTAACCACTGAGCATCTCTCCAACCCATTAATATAGAGGGAAAAACTTCAAGTTACAATTTGCCTCACCAGAACATTTTTTAAAAACTACTTTTCCAAAACAGGTTAATGTGAACAATGTATCCAGTAACTTGTCTTTTCTTCTGTTTAAAACTGTATCAAGCCAGTCTACTATAATATTATTTAATACTATAAATTGTGTTGCTATACATAAAGTATGGTTCTGAAAAATGTTATTTGATATGCAAAATTCTTTTTACTTAACATTGGGTTAATCACATCTATGCCCATATTAGAGTGTAGAGAGAGCAGCCTAAGACGTAGCAACAAGGTTCCTGGTCTTATTTTACACAACATAGCTACTCTTTCGTCTTTCCTCTCCCCACCTCTAACTCTCCCGATGCTCCTTATTGGCTGTGGATTGAACTGCGTATCTCCTAAGGCTCATGAATCATCTCAAATTTAGCGGCTTAAAATAAGCTCAGATTCTCTGTGGTCTGGGATCTCAAAACAGCATAGCTGTGTGGTTTTGGTCAGGGTTGCTTTTTTGGAAGTTATAATCAGGTTGTTAGCTGAAGTTACAGTTGTCTCAAGGCTTGATGGATGGAGGACCTTGTAAGTTCACTGGTGGAATACTGACATGGGCAGGGATCTGCTCCTAAGCTGAATCATGAGGTCTCCCCACAGGCTGTCTCCAGCTGGCTCCCCCTAGAACAGACACCCGAGGGGAAAGCCACCATCTCTTTATAATCTAATTTCAAGCATGACACCCATTGTCTCGTATTTGTTTGATATAAGTCAGTAAGTCCATCCAACACCTAAATGAAGGAATGATTCAAAAGCGTTTAAGTCCTAACTGGTCAATGCATTCCCAGCAGCGCATACCCACAAAAACCACTGGGACCTTATTAGCGTTTGCCTGTACCACATGACCGGGTCGCACAGAGGCAGCTTGGGATGGTGATCCCACCAATCCCGTTTCATTACTCTGCATAGAGAGTTAGCTCTGCCTTCATAAAAGGGATTGAGCTGCTTTGGGCAGATCTGCATTGCTAAAATGGAAAAAGCGGACGTAGGAGTGAAACTTCAGCACGCAGCGCATAAGGATAATGACAGGCACGCTGTGCTTCGCTTTATCTTACAAGTTATCAGTCCGTGAGCCTCTCCGGGCACGCATGGCCATGCCTCGCCTTGGATTCAGTTTGCTTTCCTTTGGCTGTCTGCTTGGTTCATTTTCTACTTCCTTCTCTGGTCAGTATGCACAGACACATGCATTCCTTCCTCAGGGAATGCAGAGGGAAGCATCATGTTGACAGTCACATGCAAATAAAAATACCACTTCTGACGCCTATACCTGGTGGGAACATGTTTATTACCCCCAAAGAAGTCAGTGAGTGAATTCGAGCCACCTCCCTTGAGCAAAATGCCCTGGCTCTGGCTGCTCTGCTTTCCTTTCTCCTGTTGGCTGCCTAGGGCATTATCTGAGGACATTAACTAACTTCCAAAGCTGAAGATATTGAGAGAAATAGATCAAATGTCATCGATGCATTCAAGTTTAAAATAAGAATTGTATAATTACTAGAGCATGCACATATATATATACATATATATATGCATAAAGTATCTATTATAAACAACTTAGTTTAGTGTATAACTGTTAAAACATGTGTTTGCTATAAATATCCTCTTTGTGACCATCCATGAAGGTGTGACATTTTTTGGTTTCCACTTCTACAAATTATTATATTATTAATAATATAGTACAAATACTATATTATAATAGTTATATTATTAATTATATCATAACATATAAATATATAATATAATATTAAATATACTGATATTAATATAATGCTAATATAATAAAATTATTAATTTTATTAAGCTTTTATCTAATTGTTGAAGTGCCCATAACTGGAAATCATGCTTAAGAAATTCTGTGTTCACATAATTCCTTTTCAGTAAAGTAGAAAGAAATGAGAAACCAAATAAATATACAAGGGAAAGAAGAAGATGAGCTGAGGGCAGGTAAGGAGTGACTTTAACAAGTTCTTTGGGGAAAATGTGATAATAGAAGGGAGGGGTGGGGAGAGGGTGAGGGTGGGACTGGCTGCGACCTGTGTATACAGATGTTGACAGAAATGGAAAGCGGACAGAATGCACGGTGGACTTTCTGCTGCTTACTCTGTTGTGTATCTTAGAGGTGAGACACCAGGGCAGCAAGAGGGCGGGGGCGGGGAGGGCGAGTTTCTGAAATCTAATTACATTCTGTTTTATATCCAGGGCTGAGTCTCCTTGAATTCCTGTTTTGGTTGCTTTTATTCATAATTAGATTTCATATTCTGGAAGAAAATTGTTTTTTATTGGAAAATAGAAAGCTGTATTTTCTAGATGAAATAAGACATTTAAAATTTGAAATAATATCCTTATATTTTATGAATATGTGGATATTAGGAAGTTATGGTTTTAATGTGAATCTTCCCAGTTTTTGTGTCTCAGAGAAAGTAAATACCTCAGATGAGGGTTCTCAAGCTGACGTAAAACTCTTGGGTGGTTTTTGGTTTAATTTCCTTGTTTAACTTCCTCAAATATAAAATATTCAGCTATGCTTAGCTTTGCGTATCTACATATCTAAGTATAAAATTATATGACACTTCATTTTCAGTAGAGAAAATTATTGTGGCTGCATTAAAATAACTACTTATTTCAACCTCAGTAAAGCCTTCTACACTCTCAGAGCGAGCAGGAGTCAACTCTCCTTTGAAACGTGGTCTAGGATGAGTTAACCATGTGGTTTGTTTGCTTAAAGCAGGACATGCTGACAGTGCAGCGTTTGTACTAGTCGATTCAGTTAGAGAACTCAATAATATCAGGTACTGTTGTTTTCTTCAAAAACCTCCTTTTCAAGTCTTTTATGGTTCCAGTAGAATTCATTTTTGAGAGGTGTGTTAGTTTCTTAGCCACTCAGGGGTCAGCTACAGCAAACTGATACTCTCTAAAAAAGATTGCCCTTTCTACTTTGTAGAAAGAAAATGCTAAAGATTGTTAGTTCTTCCAGGTAAGATGGCAGCTTAAGAGACATCTTGGTACTGTTGAGGAAGAGAAAGGAATCGGGCTAGAAAGCGATAGACTTAAGTTCGTGAGAGAAAATGCAGAAGAGGAAAGACGAAACGAGGTGAGACCTTTACTGGGAAGCGTCCGGAGTGGCAGCTGACTGGTGTCCAGATGCCCCGTGCTCTGGTTTGCAGTAGGGGGAGGTATTGGTTTGCAGGAAGAGGTATTCTTTCCTCCCGGACACTGGCCTTACAGCAACAGCAAAGTGGAGAGAGACCGACCGGGCTGCAGAGACAAAACTGGGGCCTGCCTGAGCCACAGACCAAGAGACATCAAGACAGCACAGACTGTGGAGATGGGGATCGACCTGAAACACAGAAATCTATGTTCATCTGTGGGGGCAGTGGTAGTGGTACCACTGAGTGTCATGGCCTGGGTGAGCAAAACAGGCAAGGATGAGAAATGCAAGGCGGAGTTGGGCCCTGTCTCCCTAAGGGGAGGAATACACTGCTGGAACTGGACCCCGCCTCACTGATAAGAAGGGATTCACCTCTGAACTTGGCACCAGCTCACCGAGGGCAGGAGTGCACAGCTTACACAGCTGAGCTGCCTGCAGGAGGCTCAGACCAGCTCAGCCATGAAAGGGCTCCCTCAACCTGTGGACTTGCTTTCCGGCTGTGTGGGGAGCTCCAGGGAGGAGGACTTTGGCGACAGATCTGTCTTTGAGTCATTTCATCTGCTGTAAGTAGCCCCAATAAAACCCACCGGTTCACCAAGTCCAACTCTGGTGGTATCCTGTACTTTGGTCTGTTGTCACTTTCCTGTCTAGGGTGTGTAGACGTTTGTTCATGGCTCTCCAGGAATAGTGCCACACAACACCATGATGAGCTCTCTCTCTCTCTCTCTCTCTCTCTCTCTCTCTCTCTCTCTCTCTCTCTCTAAAACATTGAAATGATTCTAGTTCATGACTGAATTTCTTTCATCTGGGGACACAAAGTCGTACACATACAAATCAGTAAATGTAGCATGGCTTGTGAATACATTGAAACACATGATTTCCCCAAGAGATGCAGAAAAAGCCTGTGATGAAGTTCAACATCCCTTCCTAATAAAGGCCTGAGGACATTAACTAACTTCCAAAGCTGAAGATATTGAGAGAAATAGATCAAATGTCATCGATGCGTTCAAGTTTAAAATAAGAAATGTATAATTACTAGAGCATGCACAGTAATAAATATATATATGCATAAAGTATCTATTATAAACAACTTAGTTTGGTGTATAACTGTTAAAACATGCATTTGCTATAAATATCCTCTTTGTGACCAACCATGAAGGTGTGACATTTTTTGGTTTCCACTTCTACAAATTATTATATTATTAATAATATAGTATGAATTACTATATTATAATAGTTATATTATTAATTATATCATAACATAAATATATAATATAATATTAAATATACTGTTGTAATATAATGATAATATAATAAAATTATTAATTGTATTAAGCTTTTATCTAATTATTGAAGTGCCCATAACTGGAAACACGTGATTTCCCCAAGAGATGCAGAAAAAGCCTGTGATGAAGTTCAACATCCCTTCCTAATAAAGGCCTCAAGAAAGCTAGCGATGGAGGGAACTTACCTCAATATGACGAAGCCTATTTCTGAGAAACCAATAGCCACCCTCCTGCTAAATGAGAAAATTGAGAAGGCTCCTTCTAAAATCAGGAGTGTGACAAGATGTCCAGTCTCTCTACTTGAAGGGCTTGAAGTCCTAGCTGGAGCGGTAAGACAAGTGGATACAGCTAGGATGGGAAGAAGCCAAACCACACCAGTTTGTAGGCAGCATGTGCCTATATTTAAAGGACCCCAAAAATTCCGCTGTGCAACTTTTTCATTTAATTAACACTTTCAGCAAAGTAGCAGGCTATAAAAGCACACAGAACCAAGAGCCTTTTTGATCTATCGTGACAAAGTTGTTGAGAAAGAAATCATGGGAAAAAAATTTCTTCTTACCGTAGCATGAAAAATTAACCACTTTATAGAAATAAAAGACCTGTACGATGAAAACTGAAGAAGGCACATGATGGTGGGAAGATCTTCCGTGATCGTGATTTGGTAGAATTAATTACCTGGAAATAGTTTACATCACTGGAAATTGTCTACTAAGTCAATGTGATCACTTTTTCAGAAGTGAAAAAGCAACCAGAAAATTCACATGGAAACACAAAAGACTGAAAATAGATGACGCTGCAATCTTAGGCAGAAGGAGCGATGCTACTGAAAATATCTGCTGTCAAATTACATTATAGACTCATAACAACATTGACTACAAGGCACTGGCACAAAACCACACAATCAGACAAGTGGAATACAACTGAGGGCCCAGAGGCAAACCCAAGCCTCTACAGGGCCCTGCTTTTTAGTGAAAAGTCCCAAAGCATGCTTTAGGTCACAGTTAGCCTTTTCAATGAATGGTTTTTGGAAAACTAGAGGCTCCCACGGAGAAGAATGAGGCAAGATCCACGTCTCTCGCTCTGCACAAGAATCAGTTCTAACTTGATCAGGGAACTTAAATTAAAACCAGAATCTCTGTAATTGGCAGAGGGAAATATTTCAACATACGGGCATAAGGATGAGCTCTTTGAAAATATTGCGGGTAATACAGGTAATTACCCTGAGAATTGGTGGATAAAATTTCATGAAACTAAAATGCTTTCGCACAAGAACTCAGTAGAGTGGAGTGACAGTCCACAGAATGGGAGAAAACCTTTGCTAATTACATGTCTAAGAGGGCATTGATACTATAAAGAACTCCAAGAGTTGCCCATCTAATGATGTCATAAGCCAGCCAATGACGCCCTGACTAATGAATATAACTGATATTGATCAAAGAAAAAAAAATACAAATGGCCAGTGATTATTGGGGGAGGGTCTCTGGTATCCTTAGCCAATAAGGGAAATAAATACAAATTAAAACGGATTCGTGATTTCATCTCAGCCAGTCAGAATGAAGGTCAAACAGATAAATGAGATTATAAGGTGGCCTCTGTAAGACAACTTGGAGAAGAAGTACCTGGGCTCTCTGTCAAGCGGTTGTGTTTCTGTTTGCACTACATTACTGCCTTTCTGCCCACCATTGGCCACTGCATGGGGTTAGGAGCAAAGACCCCTTCCTGCCTTGCAGCTTCCCTAGTAGCCCAGCAGTCTGCTCTATGCCCTCTATGAAGGGGCAGCCCAAAGCATGCTCTCAGGCACTACGAGCATCCTCTGGTCCAAGTTCGACATCTCCCTGTGTTTTGATGACAGATATTTAGAATCACTTTGTATCACTGCTTATGGGCGTCCAAACCACAGTCTGCATTTCACACCCACAGGTAGGTGACAGAGTACTCACGCTAGACTGGCCTTCAGGATGCACCAACCTTGTGACACGCTGCCCTGATCTTTAGCCCCTCTGTTATGTGTTTCTTTTAGGGAAGGAGGAGGGCACAGACCCAAGGGGGATTGGCCACAAACACAAGGGCCTTTACAATGGCTCTGATCCTGTGCAATACAGATGACCACAGAATCCCTGTTTGCAAACCTTACCTGTATCAGATGCAACAAAAATTCCTCATCCTCAAAGGCGTGCCTGTAATTGTGAGGTTCAAAACTGAGCAAGGCATTATGGGACAGAACTTTAACACCTGATCTCTACAGAAGCAGCTGGCCAGCAGATGTGTTCTACTAAAGGGAGTAACCTCATTTAGGAGTCAATAGTCACCAGCACATTTGTTCTAGCTTTAAGATTTTAGGTCAAAATAGACACTGAAGGAAATTACTTTTGGGGAGACTGAATATTTATGATCTGTGATTCGTAGCTTGATTATCCTCGGTATTGAAACCAAGGCAGTGGACTGCATTGTCAAGACGATGACAAACTCAAATTACAAGCACAGAGGATACAGGGCCATAAAAAAGAGCCAGCTTTCGATCAACATGTGGCTGCCCCAAAAGAGACACATAACAGAGGGGCTGAAGATCAGGGTGGTGTGTCCTAAGGCTGGTACATAATGAGGGCCAGGCTAGTGAGAGCATCCTGTCACCTACCTCTGGGGTCTCAGTACGAAGGGAGTGAAACGCGGATTGGGATTTTGAAGTTCGTAAGCAACAACGCAAGGAGATTCCAAATACCTGCCATGAAAGCACGGGACAATGTTGAGCTTGGACCAGAGGATCCTCCTGAAGTCACACACTGCCAAGGGGCCAGTTGTGATTGACAGGGAGATCACATCTAGAGGTCTTAATTTCAATTAGTGACCCTAACTGCAACCATCGAACTGGCTTTTGACAGAGATGGTGAGAAAATAAATACTCCAGTCCATCCATGAAAGTATTGATGTTGTTACTTGTGGTCCTAAACTGGTCATCAGGATTTACCAGTCCATTCGGTTCATATGTCTACCCTGGGTTCAGGGTGTCTACCAAAACTATGAATCTTGACAAGGGTTGGAAACCCTTCCAAAACACTAACACTGCTTTCACAACCTCACTGAAAAGCCCTGATACCTCATGGGGCTTCTAAGTGGGTGACTCTTCACCAGGAGGAGTATCTGATGGGTGCAGAGAGTACTAGATTGTATTTGGTCTCGTCCTTTTGAAAACAATGCAGTGGCTACTTTGAATCACATATGATATCAGAGGCGGCTGATGTGTCTGCTTGTGAACTACGAGAACATTTTACTTTAAAATTTTAGTTTGAGAAGGAAAGAAATATTTACACACAGAAGAATGTTCTATAGTAATAAGACTCCATTAAGTTTTTTTTTTTTTCATTAGAGGGTTGGACGAATACCCAGATGTAGGTGAAGGGACTGTTCGTCATTTCTGTAGCACGGCTCAGCCGTCCCTGTGAAACAGTGAACATGCATTCAGGGTCCAACAATTCTCAGTGTCTGTCCTTTTAAGAGAAACTTAAACTGTTACATCATTACCCCTCCTTGGTAGGGAAGCCTCATTCCTGTGTCTACATTGCCTCTTGGTCTCTCTTGGTCTCATCTGTCACCCAGCGTGTTTCCCAGTGTGAGCTGTTGTGGCGTTGTGTTTGGTGTCCATGCCGTTGGTTTATGATGCTTGCACAAACATACACACAGGGACGAATAGACAGCACCACTGGATGATAACATGTGCCAGCTTCTCAAATGTCTACTTGAGTTTTCTCTTCGCTTTTCTCTAACAGGGATTGGACTGTCTCTCAGAAAAAAAAAAACAGCAAAAAAATCTGCTTTTATAGTTATTCTGCCAATAAAAATGGGCAACACAGAGGGGTTTTGTTAAGGTATTGCCTTTTCGTTGTGATTTTGCATTTTTATCCAGCATGTATTTATGAATTTATTACATTTGGTATTTAGAAAACATAAAATAAAAAAAAGCAACAACAAACAAGAAGACAAAGGACGAAAACATAAAACTACTAGTGAAGGTATGGGGTGAATGGAATATTTTAATTCTGCTGGGGGAATGTCGGTCTGATGCAGCTATGTTGGAAAGAAGTATTCAGGTCACTCATGAACTTCAAAATAATCATATGTCAACCGAGCTGCACCAGTCCCTGTGTGTACCTGGAGGACTTAAGTCTTCTGCTGAGATCTGCACACCCACGTTTACTGATGCACTACTTACACAGTCAAGATGTGGAACAAACCTACAAGTCCCTCAGGAGGTAAGTGAAGGCAGTTGGTACATGGACGGTGGGGGCGTTGTTATTCAGCTGTAGAGGATGATGGAAAATGGATGGAGAGCATCACATTAAGCGAGAGAAGCCAGACTCAGAAAGACATGCTATGGCTTCGCTCATATATAAAACACAGATTGGTGTGTGTGTGTGTGTGTGTGTGTGTGTGTGTGTGTGTGTGTGTGTGTGTGTGTTGTAGTGTGGATATAGCAAGAGGGTATAAAAGGGGAAGAAAAGTCTGAAAGGGGAAGTCACAAGAAAAGGTGACGGGATGAGTATGATACAAGCTACAAGCAGGAGGAGGGAGGGGCTGCTGGGATGAGGAAGGGGACTAATAAAGGAAGAGGACAGACAAGAGGGCACTGATGATAAGAATAGAAGCAAAGTATAATGTCATAGAGGCAGGGACATGAAACGTCACAGTGAAATCCACAGCTTTGTATGCTACCGGAAAAAAACCTAATAAACGTTATAAATGTTAAAAGTTAGTGTTAAATGTTAAAAATGTTATAAATATTAAAACAGGTTTAAAACTTAATAAATGTAAAATAATCTAATGTTAAATGTTAAAAACAAATGTTAAACTTAAATAATAAATGTTATTTATTATTGTTAAATGTTAAACATCTAAAAACTTAAAAGAAAGTAACAATTACTATTCATATAGGTGTGCTTTTTATAGAACAATAACTTCTAGAATAGATTTTATTTAGTTATTTGCTCAAATTTATTTATTTAAAAAAAGTGTGTGGAGTGTGTGTGTGTATGTGTGTGTGTTCATGCCACTCCTCTGTGCATGTTGGGTCAGAGGATAACTTGCAGGAGTCAATAATTTCCTTCCACTGTGTGGGTTGTGGGAACCGAGCTCATGTCTTCAGGCTTGGAAGAACCAAAGAGACCTGCAGTTATATTCTGTATTCCACACGACTTAACGAGGCTCCCCACCTCATGAGAACCCACAGAGTCTTGGCACTTGGACTAGAACCTGGGCCTCATAGTCACCGCTTTTCCCACCTCACTGCAGACATGCTCTGTAGGACTGATTTGGGGCCTCCCTAGCCACACTAGTGTCTGGCTATTCTGACCTCTAGTCAGCTAGTGCCCTGAGGGGTCAGACGCTCATCAGGTGAAGTGTGTTTACGTCACAAGGCCTCCGGCTTTCAGAGTCTAGGTTAGTTTTTCTCTGCTCTTAGTTCTTGCAGGATGCTGCATCTGAATTAGAAATGTTAAAATGTTCATTTATAAAAAGTTCATAAATAGATCTACATATATAGAGATGAGTAACTGTACGCCATCTACAGAATTTTTAACGAAATAGACATTATAAAAATTCAGTACCTCAGAACACTTTTACAAAAACGAAACAGGTAACAACCACAGGCACAGATTCATACAATAATCTGGATAAGATTCAAAAAGCTCTGTGACTTTCATTTTAGATATGTCTTTGTGCTGACTAACTGCACATCATGCACATAACCGACGGATTCCCCCAACAAAATGGGGTGCTATCCAGGAACCCTCAATGAAAGATGTAGCTTGCCTTCTCAATTTCCTTCTCCTTATACCAGGCACCCAGTCAGAAGAGACCAACAATTTCTGCTTCTATTGTTCAGCCAGACTGCGAAAATGTAAAGATGTACACTCTGTTCGCTAGAGCAACCACTGTCACTAGTGGACGTCATAAAATGCAGTCTGAAAATACAGTCAAGATAGCAAGATAGCAGGAAAAGAAAATGTCCTGTGAGGGAGACACACACGCAGGTATATCCACCCCAGAAAGGGGTCACAGATCAAGTTAACTGGGGTTACTAACAGGAGTATGGTGGGACGTTCCTTATAGGAGTGGGGATGACTTAAAAGCAGCTACTTTCTTCAAAAGTCCACCCCAGGACCGGTGATAACTCATGAAAGCTGGAATCCTGGAGCAAGCAGACCCCGGGAAAGCTCCTCTGGGTAGCTTGGCTGGTAGGTCTCTCCTCCCAGCAGCTGTCCACTGTGTCTATAAATTTGTTTAGGGAACTTCCATTATATTTCAACTTCTCTCTTCCCAGACTGGGATGTTTGTTTACTGCCTCTTTGTCCACTCGGAGGGAATGTTTCAATTCAGAGGAAACAACTGTTCTACAAGGGAAGGGAGGAGGAGATACAGATGGTATCAACAGAAAACAAAAAATAAGACAGAAAACGTAACTACAACAATTTCTGGACTAACTTGAGTGTAAATTCAATACATGTTTCAATGGAAAAACAAGGGAAGGGGCCACGGTCAGCGGGTAAAGGCTCTAGGCCTGATAACCTAAATTGTCATATTCAAGTGTGGGGCGCGCACACACACACACACGTAATTTTTATAAAAACCAAGAGAAGAGGAAAAACTTTAAGCACTAATTGGAAATCAAAGATTTC
Organism: Rattus rattus; assembly: GCF_011064425.1. Lineage (NCBI taxonomy): Eukaryota > Metazoa > Chordata > Mammalia > Rodentia > Muridae > Rattus > Rattus rattus. The sequence goes on along the minus strand of NC_046161.1, from coordinate 71,794,297 downwards.
AGGCAGCGGCCTTGCTTCTGATGATAATTGATGAATTCTAAACTACTCATTTATAGAGTTGTATAGGCTTCTGAACGGTTTCAATGTCTTGTATCTTTGGGAAAATATTCTTAAATTTAAATCTGGAGAAGCATGATTAAAGTCTGAGAGTTTGATTTTATTCAGGGTGCCCTGGGGTTTTATGCAAATTGAGCTGTTTTCTCAGTGTCAAGCTTTGCATGTGATTTGATTAGTTCTTTGATCTGTGTATACATCCTCAGAAGGTCACTCCTGTGTATACATCCTCAGAGGGTCACTCCTGTGTTCCTTCCCAAAACAAAAAGGTGAGCCTCTTGATAGATTTTCTAGAATAGGGAAAACGACCCTCTATTCCACTATAGTTTCTATCTTGATACCATTCCCTAGACAAGAGCCTTTCTTCCAGGAAGACTCCAAGGTCTGTCACTCCTTTTGTTTCCCAGAAAAGTAACCCAGTGGCTGGCATGTCGCAGATACTTAGTAACCACATACTGTAATGTGATTCTTAGCCTAGGATTTAATTTACAATTGCCTGTGGGATACATTTACCTGTGTGTGTGTGTGTGTGTGTGTGTGTGTGTGTGTGTGTGTGTGTACACGTGCGCGCGCACTGCGGCGTGCATCATCCTGTCACTCCTGTATAAGGAGGCTAGGAGGGGATATCATGTGTTCTGTCTTTTGTTCTTCCTTATCCCCTTGAGGCAGGGTCTATTACTGAACCTGGAGCTTGCAGCCATACTTGGATTTTATATAGGTGTTGGGCAGCCAAAGTCAGGCCTTCAAGTCTGTGTAGTATCAAGTGCTTGACCCCCCCTACCGCCGCCATCTTGCCAGCCTCTTATTCATTAATTAAAAATGTAAACACATTTATATAAATACATATATGTGTATATATATTGTATGGTTAAAGGTTTCTATTATAAGTAGATTGTTTTAGGAGTTTAATAAATGAACACATGTACGCAACTACTACCTAAATAAACAGTTCCATCACTTCCTACATTCTCTTGAGCCATTTGCCATCTAGGCCGCTCTCCCATTCACATGCAAACTAGATGCACTCAGCAGTCCAGTTCATGGCTTTTTTTGTGGATATAATCTTTTGAGATAGATTTGTTAACATGTTTTAATGGTTTATTTTCTCTTTTCCCATTGTTTCTACAGGCTTCATTTTTAATCTGTTGATGAAAATTTAGTTGTTTCAATATTTCGACTAATACTAATGAAATTATGATGGATTTTGAAAGAAAACTTACAGCACAGAGCTGTTTTCTGTGTGTGGAATGGATGAATCATTAGGGCAGACACACAGAGAGAAAACTCACATTGTTTTAAATCTTGCTTTCAACAGTTTACTCTCATGTCAGCAATGCTTGAGTGCTTGCTACGCTGTATCTTCACTAACACTTAGGATCCTGAGTGGTTTTGTTTTGTTTGGTTTCTTTTTACTCCATTGGCTAAATAGTGATTTCTCACGCTCATTTCAAAATTTACATGTCCGCATTTCTGAATTCCCAGTCATTTCCATCTTACCAGATGGCACTTTGGAGTTATAGCTTAAAAAAAAAAAAGTAATGATTTTACCGTTTTACAGGAAAAGGAATTAAAATAACAAGTCATTAATTGCACCATTTTCATTCTCTCTGGGAAAAGGATATCTTTCTTTGTTACATTTCTAGGATCTAGCATGTGTCTGGTGAATCATGTCTACATGTATTATCTGCTGTTATGCAGTAAACTCTCCTGAATGATATGTCCCCAGTGGGGAGGTGGTTCTGAGTTAGGTAAGAAAGCATGCTTAGTAAACCACAGAAAGCAAGAAAATAAGCAAGACCTTTCCCCCCCATCATCTCTGCTTCCGTTCCTGCTTTGAGTTCCTGTCCTTGCTTCCCCTAAGGGTGGATCATGATCCTAACATTCAAGCCAAATAATCCTTCATCTCCTAGTTGTTAACTTGACACAAGGTAGGGTCATCTAGGAGAAGGGAATCTCAACTGAGAAAATGTCTCCATAAGATGGACCTAAGGCAAGTCTGTAAAGCATTTTCTTGATCAAAGATTAATTGGGAGGGCCCGGCTCATGATGGTTGGTGCCACCCATACACTGGTGGTCCTAGGTGGTATAAAAAAATTGAACAAGCGAGTAACTTATTCCTCTATGACCTTTGCTTCAGTTTTTGTCTCCAGGTTCCTGTCCTGCTTGGGTTCCTGGTTTGGCTTCCCCGAAGGATGGACTGTGATCCAGAAATGTAAGCCAACGAACCCTTCCTCCCCAGGATACTTTTTGTCATTGTGTTTATCTCACCAGTAGGAAACAAACTAGAACACAGAGTAGACTGGAATCAAATCTGGCAGTTAAGTCACCTGGACTGGTTCCCAGGATCTGCAGAGCAGGTGAGCTGTTCAGAAGGCCACAGCGTCTTTGGAAATAAGAAGAACAGGATCACAACACAGAGAGGAATAAGGAATGCTTATTCAGGTTGGAATCCTTAAAAGGCCTGACATATTTAAAAAGCCTACTTATAATTTATTAAAACTAGTCTGTGTATTTCTGAAAAATCAACATTAAACTGAGTAGGTCAGCTTTCTATAACTAAAAAAATAATGCACTTGGAAAACCCACAAAGTTAGTAAGTGACGTGTCTTCTTGGATGTCTCAATCAGGAACCAGAGTTTTCCATGGGAGGTGGCAGAAAGTGGGCTTTGTACACGCTTCTGGAATGCAAGAATGAAGGAGGAGTAGAGAGAGGCTCAAAGTCCTCCTCAAGAATGCAGGCACCAAGTCAGCTTAAAAGGTGAAGCCGGCAGAGTGGCCTAGATGATAATCCTGAGGTAGAAACAAGTCAAATTTCCTCCCTCATCTATGAAGAGATCCTCTTGCTAGAGATGTAGCCGTTATGTGTCCCTTCCCCTCTCCACCCTGTGCAGTTAGAAGTACTGAAGAAACAATGAAAAGTTTCAGAGCAAACTCTGCTTTGGATACTGAGCAAACTCAGTTTTCAGTCTTCCGCATAGTGTGCTGTCGGTGACTCCAAATTTGAGTTGTGGGAGCACTGGGCTTCGTTGCTGGGTGGGGAGTCAGAGAAGACTCTTAAAACAGTCTATCCCTATTGTATTTGACCTAGACCGAATCAACAACTGTTCATGAGGGAGTGACTTTGGCTATTCTGAATAGTTGACTGCGAACAGAAGAAGAGGGGTTCAAATGTCTGGCTGTGGTAATAAGACCGTGTGTGGAGCAAAGGAAGAGTCGTGCTTCCCCTTTGTAAGACGCAGGGTGCTGTCGAAGAAATACAGGAGCCAGCCATAGGAACGTTCATCTGGCTTCCTGCGTCAGTGCTTTCTGTACTTGAGCCCAGGTTAGCCCCAAAGCACAACATCTGGCCAAGGTGCAGAAGAGCATCTTTGCCATCTCTTTTCTTCTCGGAGCATCTTTTAGAAGATTTTTGAAGACTGACATCCATGCTTTTGGTGGCACCAGGAAGTGGGTGACGCGTACACCCCAGATAAGTCCTGTTCACCGAAGATGCTCAGATCATAGGGCGGGCCGGCGAGTTGTGTGTGGACACAGGGCACAAGCTGGGCGGGGAGAAGGGGGTGTCTGAAAGCCAGAACCGACTCCTTCGCTACCCGGCGCTCAAGGTACGCGGCGGGGCGGTACTTCCTGACCCCGGAAGAGAAAGTTGTTTTGGGGAAGGGGAGCAAGGGGAAAAAAAGGCACGGTGAGTAAAATGAAAACTCCGAAGTAGTTCTGCTCTCTCTGGCCTTCCGTTCCTGCCCACCTTCGGACCTTTTTGGGGCGCGGCTCCCTCTAGAGTCGCACGCTGTGCGAATGCCCGCGGAGGAGGGGACCGCAGGAGCACCGTCTCCCGACCCTCGGGGGAGCCGGGTCTCCAGGAAAACCCGGAGCGGAGCATCTCCGGCCGGGACACGCCCTCCGCATGCGGCCGTGTGCGCATGCCCAGTGCGCGGCGGCCGCGAGTAGGAAGCGGAGCGCGGCGGAGGGGGCGGTGGGAGGGGACGCTCCGACTGTGGCGAAGGCGCGGGACGCGGCGAGGGTTCCCGCGGCTTCCTCAGAACGTTCGGAACCGTGGAGCCCTTGCGAGGCGCGAGCGAGCTTGGGGCCAGCAACGAGTGCGGAGCGGGCGGCGGGCCGGGAGCAGCGGGGCGGCCGGGCGGAGCGGGCTCCGAGCCCCGGGCTCCGCGGCTCGGCGGGACACGACTCGGGTGTTGGAGGCGGCGATGTTCCACTGCATTCCCCTGTGGCGGTGCAACCGTCATGTGGAGGCCATCGACAAGCGCCACTGCTCGCTGGTCTACGTCCCGGAGGAGATCTATCGCTATGCCCGCAGCCTGGAGGAGCTGCTGCTGGACGCCAACCAGCTCCGGGAGCTCCCCGAGGTGAGTGCCCGCCTTCACCTGGCGCGTTGGCCGGGTCCGTGCCATCCTCCGCTGACTGCTTCGCTTCGGGAGACTGGCCAGTGGGGAACCACTACTGCTCCTCAACCGCCCCTGTCCCTCTCTCCTTCCCGATTAACCCCATCCTCGAATAAAAGTTCTTTTCCATTTATACCGAAAGACTTGGTATTTAACAAGTAGTTACTTGGTGAGTGGAGAACCGTTCTGGCCCACTAAGTAGCTTAGATCCAGGTCTGGGAACTAACGCCGTTTAGGTGGGTAGGTGAGAAGCCAGGTAGCTCACACTGTTCCCAGCTGGGGGCGACCATGCGCCCCATCACGCCCCGGGGCCGATCGGCTAGCAGCCAGTTCTCCAGCTAGTGGCCCGGGGCTCCTCACTTTGGGCTTAAAGCAGGTTCCAGAGGACACTGGGACCGAGCAGCGCGAAAGTAAGCTTTAGTATCTCGGCATCTGTAAGGAATGTGCCCCTGGCCTTATCTCTGTGGGCTGTGCCCTGGAGAGATGGCGCTTTGTCAGCCTCAGTGGCCCCATGGCGGCGTTGGAGTGCTGGGCAGGAGGAGAGAGCTGCTGCAGGTGCCCAGGTTCCCGCCGCTGGGGCACTGCGTGCGTGGACCTGTTGCGTGGTTGGAACTGCGATGAACGTGTATAGTGGCTCCCGCTGCGAGTCAGCCCTGCTGCTGCTGCTGCTGCTGCTGCTGCCGCCTTTCCGCCACAACAGAGCTTGCTTGGATCCGTCCCATTACTAACGCCGTACCTATTCAGAGTTGTTTACGAAAAAATAATCATCTGCCGGACCGAACTTGGCCAGTGACAGATACTGATTGCGCTTCTAGAAGGGTCCGGGCTGGGTAGACGCTGAACTTTTAACCCTTGAATTTTCCTCAGGATTTTAGCTTTAACTGTTAAAGAGGACGCATCCCTAACCCAGGTGTACGGAGGAAGTAAGCCTGTGGCAATCCAAAGGTGCAGGAAATGGAAGACTGCTGGGAGGCCCAGAGAGCCTAAAGACCTTAGTCTCGGAATGTAAATGCCGTGTTTGTCCTTTGGTAACGCTAATGTCCTGCCATTTTCAAAGAAACTCTGATCAGATTTCTGGTTTGTTGGAACACGGGCTGATAACGATCTCCAGTGCTGACAGAGTTTAGAAAATTCGAAGTGTGTTTCTCTCAACACCTCAAGTGTATAGTTCATCTTGAATTAACTTTCCTTGGTTCCCATGGCCACCTCTGTGTAATCGCAAAGATTACCCTCACTAGGACATCTGTAGCACACCCCTCCCACCCCTTAATTTAATTCAGTAGAAAAACCATCCAGTTCCCTCAGGCGTGTATTATTTTGCAGGCATTTTCAAACACAGGATCTGGTTTTTAGCTTTGCTATATTTTTCTTAAGTGGTAAGCTTTAAGTTGTATAATTTTTGAAATGTAGCAAATGTTACTTAAGGCTCTTAAAGGGATTTGAAATAAAGTTACTAAAAGACTTAGTAAATAGCTCTTGACTTTCCAGTGCTTTCTGTAGTATTTGTGTTTTATTGTGGAATTGGAAGCTTTCTTTGAGTTGGATTGGCTCTTCTCTCTCTTCTGTAATTTGTCAGTTTTTCTGTAGTGCTGGAGAGTTTTGCTAGGCATAGGAGACCGAGAATTTTGAAAGTGGCAGGTATTTCTGTAGTTGGTAAATGACAACTCCGAGACTCAAAATAAGGTCTGATGGCATTCTGTAAATACACTAAATAAACATTTCAAAGCCAGAGGATGGCCTTCCTTATTGGCAAGTGTTGCTCTAATAGCCTTCAATCAAGGTCCTGTAAAATGGATTCCTCTCTGTCTTATTTTACTCAGACTGTTGGGTTTGTACATGCTAGACAAGAACAACAACTACCTTGACAGTCTGTTTCCTTCAGTCTTTCCCTGGGCTAGCCATTGCTCATGTCTGAGATCATGTAACTCATTACTACTGCTCACTGGTGCGTCTGGCTTCTAACCCCCAGCTCCTGTCTGCTCATTACCATATCACCCCTCTTGCTGGAAAGCTTCAAAGATTCTTAGTGTGCCGGCCATACCAGCTGTGTGTTTTATTGCCTATAATTTGGGAGCACATCCAGCAGGGAGGCCTGCACCCTCTACCTGGGCATCAGGCTTTGGGATAATGATAGATACCTTCTCTCCACTGAAAGGTCTGCAACCTCTCATTTGCTCCAACATTTTCATTTACAAATTGAGACGCGGAACTGCAGCGCTTTTTCTCAGGGCTCTGTACTTTGTTGGATGGAGGCAGTGTCTGGCTACCTCTGTTTGCAGACGAGTCAGACAACTGCAGCCACATTGAACACAGAGGATGAGACTGGCCTGTTCTGCTTCACACGCCCAGGAAACCTTAGCTCTTTATTTAGACCCTCCCTTTTGAGTCATGTGACTTAGACTGGGCCTTGTTAAACATTTATTAAGGTACCATCACTTACTAATTATTAAAAGTATAGAGGGGGTTGGGGATTTGGCTCAGTGGTAGAGCACTTGCCTAGGAAGCGCAAGGTCCTGGGTTCGGTTCCCAGCCCCAGAAAAAAAAAGGGAAAAAAAAAAAAAAGAGTATAGAGATTAAAGAAGCCATGATTCTTATGAGCTGTTCCCAGTCTTGTGGGGAGGGAGACTGATGACTTAAATACTGATGTGAGTATGGGGTGGGGAGGGTACCTCATCTCCTCTGCCGACTCACCGGCCACAGACACATTGGTAGTAACTTACCTAATCTACTTCAGAAGCAGCCGAGCATTGTGCTGGCTTCTCAGCAGTGCAGGTTGAGGGTCAGGACCCTGTCTTGAGCTTGCCTTTGGTTGGGTGTCAGTCATTCCATCTGACATCTGGCTTCAGCTGTCCCTGCAGCTAGATTCTTTTGTTGTCTGCACTAACAATCCCACTCTTAACTCCTTGAAGTGCCTGCAATGCCTTTGTTCTCTCCTGCAAGCACGAGAGCCCCAGCCCTGTGCCCAGGAGGGCTTGCTCAATAAACAGTTACTTTTCGAGAATTTTCTGCTGTCTCCCCTTGGCCTGTAGCTAATCTTTTGTTGATTGTCCCATGAAAGTATTTCAAACACCAGTCCCCCACCCCTTATTCTTTCTCATATCCTGACTTACTTGTTTGCTGGTTCTAGGGCAGTTATCATGACCTAAGCTCAAACCATATATGCTTACGTGTCCCTCGTCTGTCTACCCAGCTAAATCATTACCTCCACAAGGGCAGGGGTGTTCATGGCTGAACCTAGGCCACTGTGTGGTACACTGTGGGCCCTCAAGTGCTTGTTATCTCTGCGACAGAAGAGTCTGGCATCGGTTAATGAGTCCTCATGTGTTGACCTCAGAAAGCTGCCTACCTTCTTGGCCATCGAAATTCCCTTCCTGTGACTCGACGAACAAGTCTGTAGAAATCACTTGTCTTTCCTTGGAAGGCTTTGACCGCCATCTCTCCTGGTACTAGAAGACACTTGACCACTTTTGAAGTAATTCTTGTACTCTGAACATTTGCTATGAACGTGACTTCAGTTTTAGCCCCTCTAGCTTGCTCTGACAAGGGGCCATCATCCCTTTTCAGAACAAGTTAGCCATGTTTCAGTCAGGTCTTCTCTTTGGAAATGGTGTTTCTCCTTGGAATTCCATTTCTGAGGGACGGGGCATCCATCTTCCCCGTTTCCAACTTTGACTGATTTTCCTCTCTGTCTTCTCTCCATGGCCTGTTTTTCCTCAAATATCTTCTTTCTTCTCAGTCTCTCACACTCACTTCCGTGGTTTCACCTGGATTCATATGGCCTTTTGGTCATCTTTTACCAAGGCCCTTGTCTTGAAGGGACAGCAGCGTGGCCCACATGCTGGATTTAGATAGTTGAGGTCAGGGCTCTATCTCCCGGATACTCTCCTCCAGCCTTACTTTCTGCCGATGTTAAGATTACTGCCTGCCTTAGAGGGTTAGTCTGAGGCTTTAGCAGACCACTGTGAGCCATCTTTATAAATACTGTGGCCAGAACATCTTACAGTGTTTCTTAATTGAAGTGCGAAGGGCCCCTCCCCCTTTAAGGAGTTTGTCAAAACCCTAATTAAATTTTCGATATGGTTTTCAGCAATTAGAGAAATCGCACATCCTGTAACGTCCAGATGACTTTATAAATGAGTAATTGTAATTGCATAGCTTTATCTGAGCGCGCCTTTTATTGGTCACAGCTGGTGAGGGAAGAGTCGATGCGGCTGTATGAGAGTCAGGCGATGCCTGGAGTTGGAAGAGAAGAGAATCTACTGCATTTGATTAGAGAGACATGACAGAGAGTGGAAGGGCTAACAGCCTCTGTGGTGTTAAATCCCAAGGACCCGCACCTGGTTTAATATTACTTAACACATTTCGAGCAGCCGAAATTGTAGCGTCTACAAACTGTTCAGTTGCTGTGTGATGTCAAGTTATTGTTGAGGTCTCCTCTCTTGTCTTTGTTGGGTTTTTAGAGTTATCTCACTTCCTGGTTACGGAAGAGCTGAGGCATGGGTGATAGACCTGTCTACTTAAGTGAGTGTATTAATAAAGGATTCAATTAGTCAATAAAAGGCCAATTACACACTTGAGGAATGGGATTAGAAAGGGGATTGAAGGGGATGTTTCCCCTACTGATCCACACATTTCTCCAGTTAGAGAAGCAGTTCATTTCTCAGCCATCCCGGTATTACTACACAGTCTAGCACTTTATGGCTTCCTGACTGCTTTCTGTGCTGCTTCACGCCTTCCCCATAGATCTCCTTAGTCCCTGCACTCAGAGGTGAGGAAACCAAGCTAGAGAAGGCGTAATTTCCCGGGTTAGTAGAGTGGAGTCTGAGAAGCATTTAGATAGTATCTGTGACATGATTGTTATAGCCGGCCCTCACCAAGTTCCAGCCTTTGTAGTGGGTTCTTTACACAAATCATTTTCCCTGGGCAGCATAACAACCCGTGTTAGCCATTATACTTTCAGTTTTTCAAATGCAGGGAAATACTTAAGAAAGTTAAGAGGATGTGATTATTAGACTTACCCCCCTACCCCCACACCTTCCCCCTTCCCGCCCCCACACGCACGCTCGCCCAATGAGTGACCTGCCTGGGAGGCAGGGAAGGCTGGCAATGGGGGACATTTGGGAGTCTCTATTGGAGGCTGCTAGAGCTTTGAGGAGTTTCGTGCTTTTGGGGGAAATGAGAGAAAGCTTTAGAGGTGGTGATTCAGAATGGAATAGAGAGAGGGAAGACCAGGTGTGGAGATGGAAGGGGCCGCCTGAGGGTGGAGGCCACCCTGTAGTGGGGTTGAACCTGCCCTGTTAGCAGAGGAGGCTGTGGCTGGGCATCTTAGGAAGGTGGTTCCTGGGGGTAGAAGGATCATGTTGGGAGCTGAGTCAGGAGCCCCTCCATGATGTGGCCAGAGGAATGCTGATGTTATTTGTAGGAAGGATAGGGACAAGGCCCTGAGATGTTTATTCCTGGAGTTCTTAGTCTCTGCATCACCTTCCTGTCATGCTGACCCAACTGGACCTGTCTTTCTTTTGTTGATGTTATTTCCCTTCAGTGTGGGGTGCCTTCATTCAACTAAAACGTTGTGAGTTTTGAATGTAGGCTTCGCCTTGGGAGGAAAATGGCCACTCAGATGTGTTGTGGGTAGGAAGAACTTGCGTATTGTTTTCTATTTTCTGGTAAATACCGTCATCATGTTTATGAGTGTACCCATAGTGACCCTGGTAACTTCATGGGCTCTGTTCTTGTGAGAGACATGAATACATCTATACTGTGCCATGATGTTTCAGTAGACTTGGGGGGCTAACACACTGCTGACTTTATAGAATGTCAACAGTACGAGTGGTAAGTCTGGAGCATGGGAGAGGAAGGGCTGCAGTGCGTGATGGGCAGCTAGAGAGAGGTGCAGTCGACTTTCTCAGAATGCCCACGGAGGTCAAGGGCAAGGCTCACAGGTGTGCATCTCCATTCCATGCACAGGGCTAGAAGGACTTGTCTTCTGCCACAGATGTGCATGAAGAGTGGGGAAGTCATGGGTTGGGCCTTAGTAAGCACAGACAAATCTTCTGGATGTCCATTAACTTTCTCTTAGGTGTAATTTAGTGGACAGGAATGGTAATTTACTGTTGCATGTGGTATTTTAGAAGATCTAATGTGTGTGTGTGTGTGTGTGTGTGTGTGTGTGTGTGTGTGTGTGTAGTTTAAAATACCTTGGAATCTTCGAAGTATGTTTACTCTGATGATTGTTGGGATAGTGTACTTATGAAGGCTATAACTTCTAGACTCTAGAGATTTCCCTCATTTGGGGGAAAATGCTTTTTTTTTTTTTTTTTGTTTCTAAGAATGTCAAGGGATAGAATTATCTCAAGGAATGGATTTGCCTCCTTTGGGTGGGAGGAGGCGTTGCACCTAATTATGGAGTGCTCTAGATGATTTCTTGATGGTTGGGTTAGGTTGGACCACTGTGGCCCCTTATTGCCACAGCTCACGCTTCTTTGGAAAACATAATTAAGAGAAACGGTCAGCGTGTGCGGGAGGTAGCTTAGATGGGCAGTTGTGAGGGCCGGATGTAGCTTCCAGACCTTCCAGGATGTGACGTGAATTCAGACTGTTTGACTTGATTCGAAAATGCTGGCTGCACACGTCTGGCTTCATGCTGTTACTATAGCTGGATTGAGTATGGGCTGGGGTGCCATCATCCTGTTTGGTTTTTCTGATAAGATTGATTTGTATACTATGCTTGAAATAGTTAAAGAAAGAAGGAAACCCATTTCTTTTGTAGTGATATCACCCATTAATTGTTTTAGTTTTCTTTAAAAACCATTTAGTTAGGTAGAGAAGTTTAGCATTCTGAAATTCCCTGTGTAGATGAGTATCCTGTAGGCATGAAGACCAAGTACCAGTGTGTGCTTTGGAAGAGCTCCTTGCTCTGCTTTTCTCCACGGCTGAGCTCAGAGGACCCAACAGTGGACAGGACGTTGCAGACAGCTATCTTTTGCAAGATGACACAATGCTGGCTTAGGAGAAAAGAGTCTGAGTTGACATGGCCCTCTTTGGAGAACAAGGTGACAGTGGCAAGGAGGATAAAGGCACCACAAAGCTTGGGCATCCACTTGGTGTGATAGCCCTGTGAGTCAGCCCACTCTGCTGGCCTTCACGCTCTGCCTTCTGTGCAGGCCTGAATCTCTGCCTTGAACTCGTGGCAGTTGTGAGATTGTTCTAGTCTGCAGGGAACCTGTGTTTCATTCTGATCAAGTTTGGAAACAAAGGAATGGCATTCCCTACCTCATAAGGTTGAGTGAAGATTAACTGCCTTAGCACCTGTACAGTAAGAGATCAGTAGTTGGCAGATAGGAAAAGACAATGCAGTTTTATCCTTAGCCATGTTGTTTAGTAACAGAGGCCCAAAGACCTTCATTGTTCCCACCTTTGAATTCTTTCTCCATACTTGGTAAGAGCGATCTAAGCCACAGATGGAGAGCGGTGCCTCCTACGTGGCCTCCCTGCACTTGCAGGGTAAGTTTGGCAACATTCTTGTCATCCGCTTTCTCTGCCCTTGCGCCTGTACTGCCCAGGAGCTGGCTGCTCTGAGTCACTAATGCACCGCACCGTGGTGTGTGCCCTCATGTCAGGGACTGACCCTGCGCTGCTGTACCTCTCTATTGCCTGGACCTGCCTCTGATCCTACTGGACAGAGATCAGGAGAAGCCCTTTCCTGGGAAGCTTGCCTGCTTCCCCTCTGTGGGCTCTGCAGTCCACTGATAACCACTCTTGACTGCAAACATCCCAGTTCCTTCATTCAGAACAAGTGATGGAAGCTCCCCCCCCCCCAGGCTTTGTGTTTGCTTCTGTTGCTCATTAAGGCAGCTAGCATAGACAAGACATAAACTCCGTACTTGAGTGATTTTCTTGAGAAGTCCGTGACTCTTTTTGGGGAGTGAATGAAGTTTAAAATGGGTTTTGAGGGGTGGGAAGATAGTTCAGTGGGTAAAGTGCTTACCACCCAAGCCTGCCATCTTGAGTTTGGATACTCAGGACCCAGGAAAAGCTGGGCACACAGCAGCATATACGGCTTTCATCCTTGTGAGCTTCTGCCAGGAGATGGGATGGGGAGGCAGGAGGATCTCCTGACTCTTAGAGGTTGTCCTTTGATCTCTATCACTCCTGTTTGTCTCTGTGGCCCCCCCTCTCCCCTCCACTGTCTCCCTCTCTCTCTCCCTCCCTTCCTCTCCCTCCCTCTCCCCTCCCCCTCACTATCTGTCTCTGTCTCTGTCTCTGTCTCTCTCTCTCTCTCTCTCTCTCTCTCTCTCTCTCTCACACACACACACACACACACACACAGAGCCTGTTTTTATTATTACCTACAATAGAGAGCCTGGGGATTAAACCAAGATGCACTTGGCTGTCAGCTGTCCCTGTTGTATGAATGGTCGGTTCCATGGTGGTGGAGGAAATCAGCACGGACTTAGGGGACAACTTTAGGTTCTTGTCATTGCCCAGTTCTCTTATAGGGATGGTCGAGGGTGTGGTAATGCCAGGTCTCTGTGTTCTGACTTTCTTAGATGCTAATTTCACAAGTTGATCTTCCAGGAAGGGAGCACATATTTACACACGTGCTTCAGGAGGCACTTAGTGAAGTTAGTGGGACTGCAAATCTAGGCTTAATCACTGTAAACAAGGGTTTGATAATCAGGTGAAGCCACTCCAAATGAGTCTCTTTCTGTGGCCAGTTGTTGATTCCCAGAGTCAGTTAAGGAAGAAAGATGAGCAGATTTTCTCTGGTTCACCCGTACAAATCCACTCACATGTGCGCTTGTGTAGCTCTCCCCAGCCCACACATTCATTCTGAATACCGAATGCTTCTTACCTGTCAGTGGTTTGTCTTGCTTGTCTCAGCTTTTAAAGCTGCAAGGATCTGAGGAATCTGGCCAGAACTTTACGTCTTTAGTACATTAGCTCAAGCAAGTCAGAGGTGGTCATGCCCCTTTAGGCTGACTTGGTAACCAAGAGATTGTATTTGGGAACTGTAGTGTGGGGACTGATAGCTGGGATTATCAGTGGATCAGGATCAGGTCAGGGCTCTGTGCTCCTGAGGAATACGCTCAGCTCTGATAGGGTGTTGGTGCTGGGCTTCCGGGCATCCCAGCAAGCCCTCTGCTCCTTCCCCGCTTCCCCACAGGAGTTACTGAGTACAGGCTGTACTGTCAGGCTTTGTTCTTTCCAGCACAGCAGGTGGAATCTTTGTCTCTGGAACCTTCAGGTAAGTAGATAAACACATAGCAATTCTCCTGATGACAAAGGAGCTGCCGCCACGAGTAAGTGTGCAAGGTTCTGTCTCTCACAAGAGTAAGTGTGCGAGGTTCTGTCTCTCACAAGAGTAAGTGTGCAAGGTTCTGTCTCTCACAAGAGTAAGTGTTCAAGGTTCTGTCTCTCACAAGAGTAAGTGTGCAAGGTTCTGTCTCTCACGAGGCCCCTGCAGGAGACTGACTCCTGCCCTGATGCACAGTAGGCCACCATGCCAGTACAGCAGAAGATCGGCTTGGTGCTTTAGAGTCTAGACGGGGGTGGGGGGGTGGGGGGGTGGGGGGGTAGGGGGGTAGCAGTGGGAAACAGAGGTGACAGGTTCACTTGTCACCAATTGGTGTATGGCACATGGTAAGTGTGAGAGCTTGCGGATTTGCAGAGGACTGGATAAACGGATTTGGTGAGTCATGGTGGGCTTTAAAGAGACCTAGAATTAAGGAGGGGGAGCCCGGTGATGAGAATTACAGAGACATCGAGTGTGTTCTGGGTCCTTTGCCTCAATCTCTTTAAGCTCTTCCTGTGATTAATTTGCTCTGCCCTCCTACAGCCATGTCCCCATTTCTCATAAGTAGCTTTTCCTTACAGATGAGGACCCTGGGGACCCCACTTGCCACCCAGTTACTAAATAGCAGAGCTGGCATTTGAAGATGTAGGGTCTCTCAAGAGTTGGGGACCACTGCATCTTCCTGCTCGCTCGCCTCAAGGTCAAGCGCATCCGAAGCCCCCGCTCAGCCAGAGTCCCATCTGTCCTGTAACAAAGAGACTCCTGATGTTTGGGCTATTTTTGCATCATTAAGAAAAAGAGCATTGAGCCGAGAGATCATTTTCAGAATCAGGTCACCGAGTATTAATGAGCGCATTCATGCATAAACTCTCAAAGATTAGTGGCATCCATTCCTGGGTCTGGCATTCTCACCTTCAGGATGTAACTTACATCTGAGTCCTTACCCATTTTCACGGCAAAAGTGCATTTGTTAGAAACAGTGATGGCAGCACTGGCTTTCTCAGAGCGCCGCTCCCTTATGTCTGCTAGTACCGGTTGGGGTTGTATTCCTGTTTGCGTGAAATCAAGAAGTTGGATTCAGACAGTTTTTTTAGTCGTGACCATGCCTGCTCGCATCATAAAGTGGGTCCTAACATACTTCCTGGAGGTGCACATGCTTTCACACTCCTACCATCGCTGCTGTGAATGAATAAGGTGAACATTTTATCATAGCTCCCACTGCATTTGCTGTGACGGATACCTGGCAGACACAACTTACAGAGCAAAGGTTTGTTTCAGCTCCTGGTTTCAGGATTTTATTCTGCTGGGGCAGGGCTGGTAGGATATAGTTGGCTCACGGTATTGGGAGCATTGTGGAGACTACAAAGTAGAGAAAGCTGGAGTCAAGGACAAGGGGAGTCCAAGTAACAGAAGTTCTCCCACTGAAGTGCCTCTGGTTAAAGAGACTTTTGGTGACTTCACACAACCTGAATGGTTTTAGGTCAGTAGGTCACTTGCTTTGCATGGTGACCTCCTAAGCAGAAGGGGAAGGCACAGCAAAGTCGTTGGCTTGTAGCCGTCAGAAAGCCTGGGGTGAATAGTGCCTAGCTTCTCCATCCCACTTTTGCTGAGAGTGGACAGGTGGGTAGGCGTAAGGAGGGTAGGAACGGTGCGTAGGTGCGTGGCTGTGTCTGAGGTGAGGTGTGTGTCAGACAGGCGAGTGGTTGGCACCTGAACCTGCTGAGCCTGCTGGGGTGCTGCACACACCCGTCTTTCCCATCATGGAGTCGAAGGTAGCTTTCCCCTCTCACTTAACCGTATGTCTTCTGCCAGAAACAGAGACCATCTGTTAAGGAATCCTTAGCAGAAATGATTTCTTTTTCAGATTATACAAAACAAAAAAGAATGACTGTGCACGTAGAGCTTTCCCTATATTTTATTCTCACCAAATGCCTGGGGAATTCTGAAGAGAACAAAAATTAAGTAAGTAGGATATTATAACATGTCCAGATCACTCAGCTGATGCATGTCTCGTGGAATTTCCATCACTGCCTGTGCTCTCACTTCTGCTCCTGATGCCCCTGTCCTGTGCCCAGGCCACCCCAGTCCACAGCCAGGAATGTCTCCCCTTCCCCAGCCTCTGCTTATGACTAAGGGTGAGGCTTAGGTGTGCATCTGCTTGTTTTCTACCTGCTTGTCATCAGCTCTGAATTGGGAAATTCAGTGCCTTAATCACAGGGAAAGGGCGTGCACGTGTGCACACACACACACACACACACGAAACCTTTTGTACTGAAAAATGCACTTATTTGTTTGTTTGTGGAGTAGTTCAGATAAACAAACTCCTTAGCCTGTATTCTAGACCACCCATGCTGGGATCCCTCCTTCTTAAGCCGTCCGTGTCTCCAGCAGTCTTTAAGGATTGCCTGGGTTTAGTTTACTTTCTGTTGCTGTGGTGAAGACCATGACCAAACACAACTTGGAGAGGAAAGCGTCTATTTTACCTTGAAGGTCACAGTGCACCACTGAGGGAGGCCGGGACAGGAACTCAGGGAAAGGATATGGAGGTAGGAACTGAAGCTCAAGCCTAGGAGTGCTGCTTACAGCCTTGTCTCTCAGGCCACCTCACTGTGCTTTCTTATACAACCCAGGACTTTCTGCCCAGGGCTGGCACCACCCACAGAGGGTTGGGCCCTCCCACGTCATTCATTAGCCAAGAAAATGCCCTACAGACTTGTCTACAGGCCAATCTGTTGGAGGCATTTTCTCAGTTCAGGTTCTTCCCAGGTGACTAGCTTTTGCCAAGCTGACAAAAACTCAACCAATACAAGGCTCCATGAGTCTTGCTTCTGCACAGCCTGTGTTTGTCTACTGTATGCTTTATGCAGCCCTGGCCCGTGGCAACCATATTAATATCAAATGCTTGCTATCTACCTGTGTGGAAAGCAGGGGTGTTGCTGAGTCAGCAGATACTGCTGGCAGAGGGTCAGCGGTAGCACCAGCGATAACACATCATTACTCATGTTGACAGAAGGACATTTCCGCCCCTCCTTGCCTCTTAGCAGGGGTGTTAATGAGGAGCAAAATGGCCAAAAGGCAGGAAGTGTTTCTAAAGCCATTGCCTTTGTTGTCCACATGCCAGACAATCTGCCCTCCCCCTGGAGTTAAGTGAAACCACAGTTATATTTTTGAAATACCAAGAGGAGCTGTGTATTAACTGCTGGGAGTGTTCTAGCTGCATTTACTCAGAATTCGGTCCTTAGGTCAGCTTGATGTGGTCTGTGGGATTTATTTATTTATTTTTTTAATAAAGCTGACACTGAAGGCTTTCTTGAGGGTGTAGGTAGGAAAAGACTAGGCCAAGGTTGATATATAGTCTGCCAGACTCCAAAGATGGATGCTTTTTCTTGTTAAATGAAGGTCCAACAAGGGCGGCCTTGTGATCTTTGTGCTACTGGATGTGAGTTACTGGGTCATGAGGTTGTAAGAGTTGCTCTTTTCAAGGGTCTCAGGCTTAGCATTGGAATCAACAGCTGGGTAGATCAGGCTGTGAAGAAGCCAGCAGACAGATTCTTTCTGGAGATTCTGGGCAGCCTGGAAAAAGGCAGGGGATACCACAGAAGCAAGACTGAAGGCACAGTTTGTTTAAGGAGGGTTGGAGTCCTGTCCTGGGTTGCCCAGAATGCAGGTAAAGGACTTGACTTTCGTTCTGTGGATGAATGAGTGCCTTGTAAGACATGCATTTAGAAACCGTGTCCTAATAGCAGCTCATGAATGGATCTGAGGGGAGCCAGGATAGAGATGGAAGCAAAACAGGGACAGTCTGGTGATTAGCCAGACTTGAGACACAGGAGCTGTGGGGAGTCCCTGTAGTGGGGATTCTCAGTTGGAATGCCTACTAGGCTCAGAGTCTGAGGAGAGGGGAGGAGGAGTGTGAGAAGCTAAAGATCAAAAGCCTACTAGGGGAGTGAGGTGGGGTGGAGCCTGGGGGCTTCTGGGAACTGGAGGGGGGGGATGTTGTTGGATACATGCACAGTGTTGAAGATGCCAGCCTCTGCATCTCATTTTCTTTGGAGTAGTCCGCTGTGCAAGCCTGGCATAGAGAAAAGCGGACGTGGGTACCAGGTCCACTTATGCGAGAGTCGTGGCTGTAGGAGGGGTCAGACTTTGTAGGATTCTGATGGAAAGGTACTGGGATGCTGTAGGCTGGGCAGAGAAAGATGGGAGTCACAGTGAGAAGTGAGTGGTCAGAATGAAAGTGGAACTGGTTGTCTCGGGGCGAGGCCACATAAGAGGCCATAGCCAGACCTGAGGCATTGAACTTGACAATTTGTTAAAGGGAGGGGAAGCTCTGGGTAAGGCCAGGCTTGTGACTCATGGGTAGGTGGCAAGAGCAGACAGGGGGTATGTTGGCCACTGGCCTTAAGGATGGCCAGGAGTGGCTGTGCTTGCTCTGTGGGTGGGTCAACTCCACCACAAGCCACAAAGTCATGGAAGGGCCAGGTGGGCAAATTATAGTATGCCAAAGACCTAACTATAGTCGGACCTGCGGCAAACCCAAAATCGTCGTCTACAGGGGACAGCTCCACCTGTCCTACCCAGCATGGCCAGGTGGGCGTGGTGTCTGTCCTCATCCTGTGAAGCTATGACGGCTGCCCCACCTGCCCCTCATCCTTGGCAATAACTCTTGTGCCGAAGTGTCCTGACTTTTAAGCACCCAAGAAGTTGAAAATGGACAGCCTTTGAAGACTTTGGAAAGGCACATTGTGTGAGTCCATGTTAAGTTGGACTTTAGGACTGGGAAATGAGGCGGCGTGGATGGTGCTTGTGAGTCACACACCAGAGTCTCGGAGCATCTTCCCATTCTTGGTCACCTCATCCAACCTGGAAGGCGGCTCAGTAGCTAATTAGTTTTCAGTAGGAGCTAATAGGGCCTGATTGTAATCTGAAGCCTGGGGCCCAGGGATCTGCAGGCTGGGTGCGTAGTCTTTCGCCCTTCTGAGACCTTGTAAGCCTGCTTCTTTCTTCATGTCTAGAGCCCCTCTCTGACTCTCCAGTCTGTTTTTAAAGATCGAGTCGAGTTTTACATCACGTGTACACGTGTGGGTTTATGTTTGTGACTGCAGCTGCCCACGGGGACCAGAAGTGTAAGATCTCCTGGATCTGAGTTACAGATGGGGTGAGCAGCTAACAGAGGTTCTGCAGCTGAGCTGGGGTCCTGCTCAGGAGCTGTGCATTTCTCCAGCCCTGCAGCTTGTGTGTGTGTGTGTGTGTGTGTGTGTGTGTGTGTGTGTGTGTGTCCCAGCTTGTCCACAGCATTTTCATCTTTAGCTTATTTTCTTCTTCATTTGTGCTCTGTCTAATTTGGTTTTTGTTTGTTTGTTTATTTGTTTTCAGAATTCAGCTCAAGTTAGTTGGCTAAAATGTAGGTCAGTTTTGTTTTTCTGTAACGATTGAGTACAATTCTGTGCTCTGTTTCCTTAGTGTGTTTGAGCTCAGTGGGTTAACTGAGGCGTGACTATGTGTCGTGGGGAACCATTCCATTGAATCAGCAGCAGAAAGTGTGTACACACCTCAGTAGATGCCTTGCCCCTCAATATGACCACTTTGTGAATTTATTCACATTTCAAAACAGTGTTGAAACTCCTTAGGAGGTATCCTCAGGCTGCCTGCGCATGTCACTGGCCATTTTTGTGTGCATGTCCTGGCCCTTTGAAAGTACATTTGCTGGTTGGGTCAGAGAACTGAGTGTAAAGACGCAGGCTGTGGATCACTTGGGAAATTTGGTTGTGTGCTAACACGAAGTCATGACACGCTGACTCACCGATGGGGAGATACACAGATACTTGACTGTCGCGGCCTGCGTGGTAGAGTGTGTTGCCTGCTCCCTTCATTTCAACATGTCTTTTTAAGAAACTTGCTTTCCAACATGATGTATTTATTAAGGGACTAGCAGTCCATAATTCCCACTACCAAAGACCGTTTGGTTAGCTTTTTATTGTTGTTGGAGATAAATGTGCAACTTTTGTTGGTCTTCATAAATTGGAAATAATTGTGAAATTGCTTTGCTGTCCTCCAGAGGAGGAATCTTAGAGAGATGGGTTCCCCTGAGAGACTTTAAACAACGATGTGTGTGGGTCCATGGCTGTAGACACTTAAACGGGGCTCATTGCCAGACTCTGGAATTCTTGTTAAATCAACAGCTGGGTTGCCTTTCCCTGGCTGGTCAGTATAGGACCAGCACAGTGGGATAACTGAGTGCTTTGTCAGAAAGCACTTGGGGGTTGTTGGTGATGTCCCTGGGACCACACTATGTGAAGTATTGGCGCATAGGCCTTCGGTATTAAACACATGTAGGTTCATGTCCTTTTTCTACTACCTAATGGCTATGTGATCTTACAGAGTTACTTAGCATTTTTGAGCCTCAGGTTTTTTCCTGTTTTGTAAATTGCTAAGTGGAGAGTGATGGATTCACTACGGGCGCTGTGAGGAATGCAGTGAATATAAACAGAGCGCTCAGCTCTGTGCTACACATGTGATGCTCATTGTTACTGGGAAGAACGGTTCCTGTTCTGAGTTGTGGATACATTTGTCAGAGGGAGTACAGAACAGCCAAGACTAAGAGCCCTATCCCACAGTCTACTGAATGGGGCACATAGACTTGAGTCTGATGCTTCTCCTTGATGCCGTGTCAGGTCTCTGCAAGTCACGAGCCCATCAGGCTCCTCTTCCTAGTTCTTAGTTGAGATTCACTGTTCTTCCTCTGCCTTGTACTCCGTGTCTCTACCCACGTGTATACACACAGACACATAGGCACAGACACACAGACACACACACACAGACACACACACACAGGGCAAGGAAAGCACACAAGCCGAGCGTATTCTAAGGAGCTGATGTAGTACCTGAGGCTTAATTCAGGTCCCCTCTGTTCAGGGGATTGAAATCTGGTGACACTTCTTATCATACTGGCTCATCAAGGCCCAGGAACTGTGTCTGGACAGTGAGACCGGAGACTCTGTTCCTGTAGGGAAATTAAGGCACCAGCAGCCAGGGAGCAAGCGTTCCTCAGACCCATTTGGCTTTGGGCACTGTGATCTTGATCTTACTGAGGGACAGTCATGGCACAGTTTAAAATATTTTATTTGTATTTGCTCTCAGTGCTAGCAGTCAAAGACAGTCCTGGGCTTCGGCCTACTGTGCTGTGGAAACAGAGTGAGTACTTCCAGTGCACGGTTGGCTGGACCCAAGCACTGCTCAGCGGAGCTCAGACGTGCTGCTGTAGTGTTCATCTTTCCTTTGCAGTGTTGGAGGTGGAATAGCTCTGCCTTCTCTGCTTTCTACTCACTTAAAGTTTTAACTGACAGTTTGGTGTTTATAATGGGAGCTCACTTGGCAAGTGTGTGTGTCTGATACAATGCCAGCATCAGAAACCATTTAAGAGAAGATGCTTCACTCTTTAGTGATAATCTTCCTGGATGATCTCCCCCCATGGAGGACGATGACTTTCGTAGCCCTTAACTTGGTGATGATATTCAGGATAAGTTAGCTTTAAAACACAATAGACACTGGGTAAGTTCAGGTCTCCTTGTTAAGTCTTTTTTTTATTACCTGACAGTATCTACAGGAGCATTTGAGGATTAGAATTGATTCCCCTGGGGTCTCTCCCAAATGGTTCTTGAATGTTATGCAAAAGAAGCATCTGGAGAAAGAGCAGTGGCTTAGCTGGAAATGCTGCCTTCCTGGTAACTACAGAAACCACTGGGAAGCCTTTTGTAGTCAGTTGGGGCTGCCAGCATCCACACCGAGCTGTTTGTCGTCCTTCACTTTGCATACAGCGCTATCATAGTAAGAATGTTTCATGATGTGTTCCTTAGTCTACGTATTTTCTAGAAAGATTTGTGTTAGCCGGCTCACTGCTGGAACAGAGGTCTCAGACGGCGGTCAAAGAGAAAAGGGGGATTTTGGCTCACAATTTCATCGTGCAGTCCACAGCTGATTGGTTCTGCTGCCTTTAGGCCTGGGGCAAAGTGTGTGATGAAACTGAACTTTTCGCCTCATGAGCAGGAGAAGGAGGAGGAGTGGAGAGCTAGAGCCTTCCGTTTCCCACAAGGACGTTACCAGCGAGCTTTGGCTCTCCCACAGGTTCTGCACCTTTAGAATCCCACCTTCACACAGAATTTCCATGCTGGAGCCCTCGAAAGCTCTTCCAGATCCACACTGAAGTCTTTGGTTAACTGCAGAGCCTTTTGATAGCTAGAGAGCTGGGGGTGGGGTAGGACACCTGCTCCTTGCTGTGCTGTCTTCTTCCATTACTTCTTTTTTTTTTTCTTTTCTTTTTTTCAGAGCTGGGGACCGAACCCAGGGCCTTGTGCTTGCTAGGCAAGTGCTCTACCACTGAGCTAAATCCCCAACCCCCTTCCATTACTTCTTGTTCAGCTTTATATATGCTGAACAGTCTGAACCCTGCAACACTCTCCCCCAAAACTGAACTCCATTTCCTTGAAAAAAACCTCTGAACATTCATTAAAGATTGAGAAAATAGACAGAATTTCAATTACGGCTTTAACTGTTAAACTAAGAAACATTCACTTAGGTTGCTCTTTTCAGAGGAGGAATTTTTGCTTTTGTTTTGTTTCATTTGCTCCTAATAGAAATTATATCAATGTCAATTTTAGAAACCTTGACAAATTCAGAACTGTTTATAAAGGAAGAAAAAAGAGAAGAGTCACCTTAACCTCTACTTAAAAAGAGTCCAGGCCCAGGAGCCAGACAGGTTCCTGGCCTGCTCACCGTGGAGGCAGCTGCTAAAGGAGCCTACAGGTGTCACTCCCCCACCCCGCCCTCACCCCGCCCCGCCCCACCCCACTCCTGCTCATTGGCATCCATGCAGCTCTTGCTGGACTCTGAGGCCCTTGAGGGAAGGAACCTGACTGTGTCTCTCCAGAGTTGAGGTAATGTTGGTATTCAAACAGATTAAGAAGGTGAAGCTAAATTCTATCTACTTTTGACTTTACACCATTTGATTGAATAAAGACAATTCTGTATGGTCTGTACTTTCATTTTTTTCCCCTCTAGGTAGTTTAAGGAGAATTTTATATTTTTATTGAGTGATGTATGACATACAGAGATGGGGTGCATATGATGAATAGAAAGTGGTCCTTCCTCCTTGTTATATAAAGCATAGGATAGACCCTTTTGGTGTTTCATTTCTTTCCATGGATGATCTGTGTACACACGTATGGATTCATTTGGTCTTTATAAAACCTGCCTTTGGGATGCAGGGCTGTGGCGGGTGTGTGAGTAGATGCATCCCAGCATCCTGTCCCAGCCCCGGCATCCTACTGTAAGGCGGTGAGTGCCCCAAGATGTATAGTGAAGGGTTTTTTTTGCCAGTTTATTTCTGTGGTGGCAAAAAAGCAACAAACACCCAGAAAAATGGAAATAAAGTGAGTTCCTGTCTGTGAAATTGTTTGGATGAGTGGTGGTGTGGCTGTGGTGCCGTCTTTAGAAAGAGAGGGCAGAGATCTCAAAACTGCATAATAGCTCATCTTCGCAAACCGTGGAGAGCTCTGTGTGTGGCTGGGCATATGTGCATTAACAATGATGTCAGCATGACGGAAGCTAAGGAAGCGAGCGCTGAGGTTAAAAATGCCTTCACAATTACATTATTTTCCTCTTTTTTAATGTGCTCTTGACTTTTTCCGAGAATAGACATCAAGGTCATTGAAGTGATTGCCAAATCTATTTCCTTTCACTTTTCGGAAGCGGCAATGAGTAGATAAATCCCCATTTAATTTCATCAGTACGCGCTTTTATCCTTTGGTTTTCCAGTCATATAAAGCAGAGGATATAGACTCACGAAGGACAGCAAAACTCCAGGGCACAAAGAGTTCATCTTGACTCGAGGCTTACAGGGAGGGTGGGGACCCCATCAGTGGCCAAGGGTGTGACATGTTGGAGGATAGAGCACAGCTGAACCTGTACTGAAAGGGGGTGTGATGCACTGCAGGGTGTGATGCACTGCAGGGGGTGATGCACTGCAAGGGGGGTGATGCACTGCAGGGCATGTGATGCACTGCAGGGGGTTTAATGCACTGCAGGGGGTGATGCACTGCAGGGGGTGATGCACTGCAGGGGGTGATGCACTGCAGGGTGTGATGCATTGCAAGGGGGTGATACACACAGGGAACCATCAGAGCAGAGCTTGGATATAGCTCTGAGGGATTGGAGACAAGATACATTAAAGCTCTAGAAGAGAAAGAGGCAGCAAGGACCACTGGATTGTCTCACTAGAAAATGGTGGATCCACGCAGTGGGAAGGTTAAATATCGAAGGTATTCTGACAGCCCCTTTGTTACACATCTTTGTTGCATAGCTTTTTTGGGGGGGGTGTTTGTAGCAAGTAGAACTGAAGGAGAAAAGGGGAGATGTCATTCAAGGGGGACCTGGAAAGTACTTGAAAGCACAGTATTTCATCACCTCTTTTCATAAAAGCGCCTGTTGCAATCCCTGGGGAGTTAAACTGCTGTTAGAAGAACCTTGAATTATTTCCCCCTAGATTGTGGGGAAAGTTTGGTCGCATGTAAAGGAGTGGAAACTTCTGTGTACCAAAGCCGGAAAGGCAGATGGAGAGGATGGGATGAGATGGGGCCCTGCACGCCCGTGAAGCCTTGAGTACGCCGCCATGCCCAGCTCCTGACCCTCCTTTCCACCTGAGATTTCTTCCTAGGTGACTTACTCAGCACTGGTGAGATGTTGTATCTCACTGAGTCTTTTTTTAATGTTGTATGGAAATCATAAGCCAGGGAGCAGAAGCCATTACCTGAGAGAGACTGATGAACGCTGCTTCAGAAGGAGCATGCTATGGAGCTCTCATCGGCCCACGAGTGGCCATTGTCATTCGGACATCAGCTGCTATGATTACCTTCAGGAGACCCTTGCATGGTAGAGCCCTTTAGCGTTCCCTCATAGACGGTGGGTGGAGATAGGGAAGGTTGTCAGTCACTCCCATGTCTGCTCTCAACGAGTTTCTTTAATTCTCTTTCTGCTGCTTGTGGTCTCGGGTGGGTGGACGAGAGCTTGAGTCTCTAGAGCAGTGGTTCTCAGCTTCCTAATGCTTCCTCGGGTCAGGGAAACCCCCACCAGGAAAGCATTTTTGTTGCTCCTTCATAACTCTAATTCTGCTGCTGTCATGAGTAGTAATGTAAACATCGATGTTTTCTGATGGTCTTAGGCAACGCCTGAGAAAAGGTGTTTGATCCCCCAAAGGGGTAGTGACCCACAGATTGAGAACCACTGCTCTAGGAGGTGGGAGGTTGACGGGGGTAGAAGTTTCGGGAATCTTGACTCTTCATTTGTCCTGGCATAGTGAGGAGTTTTGATGATGAAGCTTCTGGGGACTCATTGGCTCACCAAACTGTGTCGGGGTCCTGTCTGGGGTGAGGAGGCGTTCTGTGCAGCTCCTCAGGGAAAGATAAAACATTGTGTATGTGACTGTTGGGTCCCTTTGGGCTTTCTAGTTTTGGTTAATATGTGTAGTTCAGGGACATGATTCTTGAACTCCAGTTACCCACACCGTGACAACCTTTCTGCAGTCTTTTTATGAACATTGGCTTTAGGCCAAGTCTCCAGGACTGTACTGAATTTTAAGGTTTTTGGATCTCAGTGCAAGACTCTGCATTTCTTGATGCTAAATCTATTCTAATTAGATTAGCACACCAATGTAAAGCACAGTGCAGCCAATTCTGAAGAGCACCTCCCCCCAACCACACGTAGCTGATTTTATACAACTTCCCAATCAGTTTCAAGGACCCTAAAATCAGCAGCGTTCATGGGACTGGGAAGAAAGGAGGAGCTCGAGATTGCTTCCAGGTGACGGTTAGGTCCTTCGCCAGCTGCTCCTCCTTCCAACTTCTTTACCTTTGGAGCGTCATTCTCACACTGGTCCCTTGAGGGAAAAGGAATGTCCTCTGTGTTAGGCTGGGTGTGCAGGCGGGTGGCCCAGCATGCAAATCCCATGGTAGGACACACCGCACACCAGCACACCAGCTGAAGCTTGGGTTTCCAACTATGGAAGTGCTGCTCCACCTCTCAGCCCTGGGGTCTTCTAAGGGGCAGATAAGCTTGCCGACCAGCGTTTGTTAAGAGGCTGTTGCTTGTCCAACCAGTTTGATTCCTCACCCCTCATTTTATTCCTCAGAGCATGTTGCTGTGTTTTGTCTAGAATACAAGGAGGTGTTATTCTTACATTACCAAAAAAAAAAAAAAGAAAGGACATTGTTTGCTATAATGAGGAAGTTGCACATTGAAGTCACATGCAGTAAGATCATAATTTGCTAAATGCATTTGTAAGTGAGGCAGATATAAGCAGGGAGAAAGGTAAAGCAGCGCATAGAACTGTCAACACTTAGGGACACCGTGGGCACTGCTCGCTCATATCCCGTAGTGCCAGCTACCCACAGCCGTCTCTGTATGCATCCGTTCTCCGGGTATTAGAGCTTATTCTCTCTTTGTCCTTCCAAAGAACACGGGAACAGTGGTCCAGCTCTCTCAGAACAGTGGGAGGAAACCTTTCACACTTGACTCCATGTTTGTCATGGTGTGCAGCGTTGACTGTGAGCTTTCTCTGTGGAGTGGCATTTGTACAGCACCTGACCACCCTATATGTTCAGTGTCTGCCTTGGATCCCAAGTAACTTGTCTCACTGTCTCTGCTTGTTTTCTCAGGACAAAGCCACAGGTGACTTTCCTGCCTCCCACCCCCAGGCAGTTTGCTTTTAATAGCCACTTCTTCCATAAAATGTAAATTGTAGTTTGTGGCTGCACTGGACAAATATAACTCATGGTTGGCTCATTACTGCATGTGCACTGTCACTCAGTTGTTTATTTTTGATGTTAAAAAAATGGAACATTTTTGAGGACTCCCCACCCCCCAAATACTGTGTCTCTTAAACCTTATGATAGTGTCATCATTCTCAGGGATTTAGCAGTATGAGTTATGATGTGCCTCTCTGTGTCATTTATTCAGAAAGTATTTTGGGGTCTTGATTATGTGAATAGTTCTTCTTCTTCTCCTTTTTTGCTGTTTTGAGATAAGGCCTCCTGTAGCCCTGACTGATGATGAATTGATTACGTAGCTCTCCATGAACTTGCGGCTGTTCTCCTGCCTCTGCCTTTGGAGGACTGGGACTGTAGGCATGCGTCACACACCTAGCCTTGCTTGTCCTTAAACGTTATTTCTACCGTCCTTCCAGGTTATTGTTCCATGACGATGACAGAGCTGCTGCACTATTCGTCGGTGCTGAGGGAATGTTAGCAGAGATGCGAGGTGTGGGTGGCTTTGGAAGGGCGTGGCAGTTATAGTACTCGACCCTTCTTTCATCCTCTCTTCATTTATTTTTACTGTGAGATTAAGCTGCATTTGCATTTTAAGTGGGGACAGTAGAGTATCTCAGTGCTGATTTTGAAATAAAGTTCGTCAAAGAGAATATCATTTCCACACTGAGTCATATGTCAAGAGACCGTCTCTCTGTTCTCTTCTCTTCCCTACTCTACATTTCCAGGTGTTCTGAGAACTGCTAAAGGGTCGGGTTGCTAGAATGCAGTACAGATCCTTGGGAATAAGAACACAGCAATGCAGGGAAATTACAGAGGAGCTGAGGGGAGGGTAGGAGGTAGCAAAGGCTCACAAGTTCAGGAGAGCAGGGAACCTGTGTAGACTTGACTCTTCTCTCTTCAGACAAAGGGAACAAGAAGCCAGAGAGGCATTCAATGGCCTGCACACCAGGAGTGGAGGAGTGAGGAGTTAGATGCAGTTGATTCTGTCAGAGTTGCTGTATTCCAACCCTGGAAGAAAGCTTCAGTATTCTGAAAACCAGCATACTCCTCCTGTCCTCTCAGACCAGGGCTGGAGCAGTGAACACATGTGCTGCTAGTGGTTGATAGGGAGGGTAAGCTTAGGGCCCATTGTCTCTGGACGGGAGGCCAGTTTCTAGTAGACTTGTGGGCCGTGAAGTGGTTGGTTTATATTTTAACCCTGGTTCACTCAGGGTTACTGGACAAATGGCCACCTCATCTGTCACTGGCAAAGCATTGAAATCTCATTGAATATAACTAAATTCTCATTTTGTTCTGCCTGACTTTGTCCCCGTGGAAAGTGCACCTTTAGAATGTGAGGAGATCATTACTCACTCTGAAGTGTGAACTCTGAACCGGTTCTCTGAAGTCTACTCTTGCAGACTTGTAACCAACATGCCTATTTCGGGGAAATGCCAGACTGTCCCATGAGTGAGGAGGACAGTTGGGCGTGTGCCTTCCCATGTGCTGGAAAGGACCAGAAGAACCAAGAATGCCACGGTGCCATCCCGATTCTTCCAGAATAGCCATCACACATACCGTGTCCTGGTTACCTTTGATTGTCAACTTGACATTGCCTAGAGCCATCTGAGAGGAGGGGTTCCCCAGGTCACACTGGCCTGTGGGAGTCTGTGTGGGGCTTTGTTTCCGTTAGTAACTGATGCAGGAAGGCAGGCAGCGCCATCCCTATGCGGGTAGTCCTGGCCTATAAAAAAGCTAGCTAATGTTTCTCCTTGGTTTCTGCTGCACTTCTTTGGTTATGAATGTGTTCTTCTCCGACTTCTCTCAGTGGTGGAATGTTTGCTACCTGAGAGTTGGAAGCAGCCTCACTAGTTTGCTTTTGGTTGTGGTAATGCCATAGCAACAGACTGTAGCAGTGGGGCAGACTCTTCTATTTGCTCTTTGTTGCTGTGACCAAACACTGACCAAAAGCACCGAGGGAGGAACACGTCTATTTCATCTTCTGTTTCCTACTCACAGTTTATCATTGAAAGAAGCCGGCAGGATCCCAAGACTCTGTCAAGTTGACACTCATGGCTAACCAGTGGTCAGGCACTTGTTTGGATGTATTTCTAAAACCTAAGTTGATCTGCAGAATGGATTACCTGTGTCCAAAGATGTCTGTGAATTCAGTCAGTGCCTCTGTAGATGACAGCATCCAAAAGTTGGACCCTTGGTCACTGCTGAGTCTAGCCTGCCTATGTCTGAGGTATCTGAGGTATCTATCATGGCCCTTTGCATGGGCCTCTCGTGCATTCCCATGTAATACTGTCCTCATCTGTGAGCCTCCCCTCCCGTTTAATTTAAAAATATGTTTCTATCAGCATGGAAAAATATAATAAGTTATATTTCTACATTTAAAAATTCTTTGCGTCATTGTGGGTGGTGGTACACACCTGTAATTCCAGCACCGTGGAGCAGAAGCTGGAGCATTGTATATCTGATCTTTTTTCTTTATACAATCCTCAAGAAAGCTGCTCTGGTTTCTGTTCCCTGACTTGACTGACCACTGATTGCTTCCTCCAAGTTCTTTTCATTTACCAGGGGCCGTGCCGTACATTGTGTTGCGCTCGGCTTTTTGTCATATGATCTCAGATAATCTATAGATTTCCTTGTCGCTGCTTGTAAATGCTATATTTATATGCTAGTTAATTATAGGCCAAAGTGCATACCACCCAGTGTTACCATAAATTACCTTGGCAAATTTTGAATGTGAGGCAGAAAATATGCCTACCTGGAAACTGAACTTGAACCCGAGGGCTGTTAAGACGCTTTCTAGATCAGTTGCGTGTCTGATTCTACAATTCTTTAGAAAACGTGCCAAGCTGTCATCAGGCCTGCTTTGCGTAGACCTCACTGCCTTCACAGAGGATTCTGCCGTAATTTAGTTCAGTATATACGGGAGTATATATTTTTACCTTCTTGCTGTTGGACTGATTCCAACAAGAATCAAGCAAATCTGATTCTTTGCTCATGGCAGGTCTTCAGATACTTAGAGTCATGACTGGAAATACAGTAATTGGACTCCTATAAAAGGTTGGTTTATATGCTCCCTTTTATAGTTCATAATGTTAGTAGGTTGGACACTTTACTGTGCAACAGAGGCAGAATGGACTTTGGATATAGTGTATTATGTCCTTTGCAAATCTGAAAATTTGGAAAGTGATCATGAATGCTAATTTGGGCAGACTTAGATCAAGAAGCCTGGATATCATATTGGCCTCTCCCTCAGGTGTTAACTGCTTGTACAGTTAATTTTAAAAGTATAAGCATTTGGCCCGGGGTGGGGGTGGGAGGAGCAGAGATGTCAAATCCTGGGGGCCTCATTGGCCAGCCATTCTAGTTGAACCATCAAGTTTCAGGTTCTGTGAAAGATCCTGTCTAAAAAAATATGGTAGTGAGTGATAGAGGAAGACACACTTAAGGACATGTGTGTGCACACACATAAACACACAAAAGAAACTTTTGTGAAAGTAGAATTAGAAGTCCTGTTGTGCTGGCATTCAGAAACAGACTGGTGTGGAGTAAGTCCCTTTGTATGCAAAGGAAAGAAGCAAGCTGTGCTCTTTATTCCAGCCTTGGCATCCCCTCCCACCCCTAGCCTGCTCCTGTGCTGAGTCTCTGAGGCTTGGATCCTCATCAGTCAACTGGGGATATTTATAAACTGCAGTGTATCACCCATCGCAGACCTCCCGAATCAAACTCTGACAGGGCCTAGGGACCTGCTAATAATATACATTGGGGATGTTAGCTGCTTGAAGAACTGCTAGAATATTTTACTGTCCAGTCCTAAAATCACAATTTTACATGCGTTTTAGATAAATGCAAGTGTGGTAATATCTGAGGTACTTGTAACTCCTTATGCTCCACCCATTTCCTCCTGGGAACCGTGTTGTCTCTGCTGTAGTGAATGCGCACTTTAACCTTCTCATCCATCCCTTCCTTGGGCTCAGGTCGCAGAAGGTCTAATCAGCAGATTCAGAGAACATTGAACTTACAGCAGCAGCTGGCCTGACGTGTGGCTCTGGCATTTCACATCTGCCAGTTGATGTGTAGCAATTGATTGCTCACTAGGTGGTGTAAGAGCCAGCACTTTGTAAGCTCTTAAAACCCACTGGTGTTAGTGATGTAACAAGCATGTGCCAGGATTCTTTGAGTTCCTACCTTGTTCTGTGGTGAGTGGTCAGCCAACTGAAGGCTTTGAGAAGCCATGCTTATTATATCGGGGTGCTGGGGGCAGGCGGTTTTCTGCAGGCCTACTTGAAAAGGTATAAGCACATTTCATAGGGTTCCTGAGCATATATAGAGATGCATCTAATGTTGGCTCTGACCTACAAAGGAGCAGAGCCTATTGAGGAGGTCGAGGCTCTTTCATTGAAAATTAAAAAAAGCAAACCAACCAATCAACCAACCAACCAACCCACCCACCCACCTAACCAATCCACCCAACAACTCAAACAACCAACCCAACCAATCAACCAACCCAACCAACCAACCAACCCAACCAACCAACTCAACCAACCAACCAACCAACCCAACCAACTCAACCAACCAACCAACCAAACCAACCCAACCAACCAACCAACCAACCAACCAACCAACCAACCAACCAACCAACCAACCCACCACCACCCACTCCAACCAACCAAGCAACGAACCCACCCATCCAACCAAACCAACCAACCCACCCAACCAACCAACCAACCAACCAACCAACCAACCAACCAACCAACCAACTAAACCAACTAACCAACCAACCAACTTAACCAACCAACCAACCAACCAACACAACCAACCAACCAACCAAAACACCCACTGCATAATTTACCTTACCAGTGTTCTTTCTTTTCATAATTAGAATCGCAGTCTGCTGGTAGTAAAAAGAGGGGTGGGGGCAGAGATTTAGCTTCCTCTGGTTGTCATCTGAGGTGCCCAAGGTTGCTGGCAGTTCTTCAGGCAGAAGAGCCCTGTCACAGGGTAATAACTCCTGGGCCGCAGGCAGGCAGGCAGGCTGGCTGGCTCCCATCACTCTAGAGGCCATTCTAGCCAGAATGGTGAGAATTGGTTTCTTCTGGTGCAGCCTTCCAGCTCCCCTCTTCACTGAGTCTTGCTGACCCTGCTCTGAGCTTTCCTGATATCTCTCTATCCCTTTCACCCATATTTTGGTTCACAAAATTTGTTGGTTTGATTGATCTGAAGTACACTTTTGGATCCCCTTGCCTGAGTACCGATGGATTGTGGGTTACTGGACTGGACTTGTATTTAAGGTCTACTCTCTAAGACCGTGTGTCATTCGATCCTAGCAGTCTGTTGACTTCCCTGTAGAATGACTTTTGTATGTGGTCCTTCTCTGCTTTTGCAAATCAAAGGAAGTCTTAATGCGTCAGCCCGCTTGCAGTTCAGAATGTATGTAGTTGTATCTTGAGAGCATATTCCAAGGGTCACCGGATGGTTGGGTTAGAGCTTCTTATGCTTGGGGAGTTGGATGCAGAAAAGGGATCTCTTTATTAATAAGCAGTTACTATAGCTAACACATATATACATTTCCACACAGGCAGCTACTAGGTATGTTACCCATATTCACTCACGTGATGTCCACCGCAGTAGAGACAGATACCCTGGTTGCTCATTTTCACGATGGAGAATCCAGGCTGTTAGGTTAAACTGCTTGCCTGAGTTCACACGGCCAGCCAGGTAGTTAGGGAACCCTAGAGACTTTGCTCTGCTCTGCTCATGGGCCTTTGGATGTGGCTCTGAGCCTCAGCAGAGATTCACCTCTGGTATAGCTAAACCCTGCCAGGTGCCCTCCTTGTGCTCCAGTCTCTTCCTTTGTACCACCAAGCCTGGATTGGGACTGTTTTTAGCTTAAATGCAATTGTGTGTGTAGAAGCCCTAGCTAATATATGGCACATTAGAATTGTTTCTCATTATTTTAGAGGTGCTTTTGAGAAAAATAAGCAAACAGTGGTGTTGTGAAGTTTTTGAAATTGGGGTTTCAGAAGCACTTACTAGTGATGCTTTTGAATTTTAAATTGCTTTAACTCCTACATATGATAAAGTCCTATACTTAAAAGGAGTCTGGGCATCCTGAGCCCACAGTCTCAGGCTCTAGAATGTGCTTTCTACAGATTTCCAGAGGCAGAGAAGTGCGGATGTGAGGCCGTTCTCTCCCTGACCTTAGTGGTCCTGATGACCGGTCCAGGGAGCCAGGACATAGTAGTTGTGCCCTCTTGTTTTGTACAGATCTGGGTAAAGAAATGGGACTGTCGCCTGGGAATGAGACACTGGGAAACTGGAGCAGAGGAGTCATGGAGACCACTGTACTGGCTCAGGAAGTTGCTCAGGGACCTGGAGCAACTGGTCACATGGAGGTCTGGTCACACCTGGACACCAGCTCTTTTGTGTCTCCTGGAGGTTCAGGTGCCAAGGATGCTCTCCCAAACTTCACTCTGGAATTATGTCTGGGAGTATCTTGTATTACCACCCCCTTTCCACATCTGCGTGTTCCTGTATGCACAGGTGTACAGTGTGAGTATGAGTATGCCTGTGCGCAGAGGCCAGAGGGTCATGTCTGGTGTCTTCCCTGACTGCCTTCTGACATCTTCAGGTTGTCTGTCCCTTGAACCCACAGCGCCATGATTCAGCGTGTCTGCCTAGCTGGCTTTTCCACTGGGGTCCCCTGAGCCTGCCCCTGAGTGCTGAGACTACTTGTGGACTACTGTGTCCATCAGGTATCTCTGTAGGCTGTTAGGGATCCAGACTCCATATTTACACCGGCACAGCAGGCGCTCTACCTGCTGAGTCATTTCCCAAATTCTTCTAGTCTCCCTTCCATAGTCTTCCTAGTCTCCTCCTCCTCCTTTTCCTCTTTCTCCCCTTCCTCCTCCTCCTCTTCTTCTCCTTCCTCCTCCTACTTCTTCAGTTTTTCATCAAGTTTCTTTTTGATTGCATGTCACAGAAATTTCTGACTCCGGGAGCTTCTGAGGTGATGTGCTGAATTTGGCCCTTAATAAATAATGTTTTAAGTAACCGTCTGGCCAGCAATTGCCAGGACACAGCCAGAACTAGAGCTTAGTAACAGGGAAAGAACTGTAGCCCTCAGTTATGGTAGTAGGGTAGCTCACTGTGTGGCCTTAGGCTGCCATCCATCATACTTGTAAGGTTTAGTATTGGCCAACTTCTAGAGTGTTTTGCCTCTTACCCAGGTTGCTAGTAAACAGTAAAAAAAAAAAAAAAATACAGTTCACAGATTGTTAAGAAGAACATCTTTTGACTGAATGGCTCCAGGGCTGCCTGTTCTCTTCATGCAGAAAGCAGACGGAGGGCTTGAGCATTTAATCAGATGAGAGGGCGGGTGGGGTGGGTTAGTGGTTGCTCTTGGGCCTTAAACAGTAGGCAATTCAAATGCTTCTCACTTAGACCTGTGTCTGTGGCTCTTCATCTGGATTAAAGGTAGAATTTGATATTTTGTGAAGCCAAACTGTAGTGGTCAGTGTGAAATTTGTTTGGGTTTTGCATTGTTGAGTTGCTATGGGATACTCTGAGCTTTTCCATTCTGCTGTTTACTTCACTGTTTCTGTTAACCAGTAGGGAATAGTGTGGATTTGGTCAGTGTGAGAAATTCAAATATGCGAGTGTTTATTTTGAAGATACAAGTCTGTACCTTCAGAGCCACAGAAACTTTGGAATGTAAGCCTATGTGGATAGAAAGAAACCCTTATACTAAAACTATAGAATTTGAATTTTCTAACTATAAAATCATATTATAGCTAATGTGTTTTCAGACTAAAGTTCAGCCCACTTCCATTATAAAATTTTGCAGTGATTGTAATTAGATAGTTATATTTCTGAGTGCCTAAAATCTGTCTAGAGCCTAACAGTTTGAATGCACAGCTTTGCACAGTTAAACCAGGTTTTATGTGTTGTTCTTGAATCAACTGGGGTCCTGTTGGACTCTACAGTGTGTGCATCTGGTGACTGGGTTGGGTTTTAGTATTTGTTGTATTCTGCTGCATAAAGATACCCTTGCTGTGTTTTGGAAAAGTACTGTGGCAAGATCTTGAGACAGGCTTTCCAAAGTAAGTACATCATGGCTGCCCCTGCAAAGCTTAGTTTAAGATCGAATCCTTGGCTTCAGTATTAAGTTGCATTAAGTGGTGAATCATGTTAGTTACTCCCATCCCCTCAAGATTTCTTGATAAGGGCTTAAAAACTCTGTTCTCCTACAGCATTTTTGAGAATATAAAATAAAGGTCTTTTTGTGAAATTATTCATTAAACGTATTTTCCTCAAAAGGGACTGACTTTTAATCTGTGAACTGAGCTTAAGTTTCAAGGCACTGTGTTATTTGCAGTCTTCCAGTTCTTGCTTGCTTTCTAGAAAAGTCAAATCTGATTTTGGACAGTATGAATTTATTGCTTCAGAAGACAATCTCCCCCCCCCCCCAGCAGTAAGTGACATAGACACAGGGTAAGCACTTACTGTGGCACATGCCTTACTCCTGAGCGCTCCACAGCAGAGGCAGAACGGGGTTTGTGAACTGGAAGTCAGTGTGGTCTACACAGTGAGTTCTGGGCGATGTAGCGAGACTATCCCAAGCAAGCAAAACAAAACAAAAGTCCCTCATAGACATGTCGACTGCCTTACTCCTGCCATCAAGGTTCCTGCCATTGTGAACTGTGCCTTGAAACATTACTAACAGACATTTACTTCCTTAGGCTGCTTCTATCACATATTTTTGCACAACAATCAATAAAAGCGACAAAGAAAAGATGTTTAAACAAGGATCTAGGACATAACAAGACAGGTGGGAAGCATGAGCCTGGTTTCCATGGTGACTCTACATCATGTCATGTTGACAATCAAGATTAACCATCACAATGACACCACTGTCAGCCTGACACCCAAGCACATCACCTTTGGGCCCTTTTGTCCTCATAGACTCATGGCGGTCATCTCATGGCGTGTCCAAATCCAGAAGTCACCACAGTGTTAAACAATCTCAATATAGCTTTAAAAGTACAAAGTCCGAGCCTCTCAGGCTGGCCTTGAACTCACAGAGATCTGCCTGCCTCTGGTTCCTCAGTGCTCGGATTAAAGACATGGGCTACTATGACCAGCCTGAAGGCGTTCACCCAAGTGTGAGCTCCTGTCATCTAAACACACATTTTATGCTTCTAATTCCCAGTGGCACAGAGTAAGCATTTCCATTCCCAGAGGGAAGAGTCAGGGCATAGCAGAGAATGACGGGAACAGAACAAGACTGGAGTCCAACAGGAAAACCGCCAAGCCCTTCAGTGCATGGCCAGCATCTGGGCTCGAGGTGGAGTCTGAAAGTATTTCATAACCTAACATAGCACATGTGCATCCCAGGGCTGGTGCAAAACAAACTAAAGTTATACAACTAGTATAAAACTTACTTTGCCTAAAAGGTGTAACAGGAATATGGGAGGGGGACAAGGGTAAATCTGTTGAGAAAAATTAAGCCTAATGGTTAGACTTAAGTTGAGGACTCCTCAGCTTCTTTATGTCTGTACCGATGCTTTCAATCACAGAAAACCAGAGGCAGCGATGTACACTAAAGCGTGCTTTAGCCTTCACATTTCCTCTCTTGTTGTCGTTGTTTTGAGACAGAGAAGCCTTACTTGGTAGCCCAGTATGACCTGGAATTGGGATTTCTGAAGTATATTACTGTCTGCTGCTTTCCACCTTCACAATTTAAACAGTGATAACATCAAGGAAAACTTGAAAAGATAAATAACTTACACGTAAAGAAAGGAAGCCAAGGAGCTAGAGGTGTGGCTTCCTAGAGTAGAGCACTTGCCTAGCACACTGGAAGCTCTGAGCTAAGTCTCTCGAACCCCGTAGAACTGGGTGTGATGGCGCATGCACCATTCCTAGCACTTGGACTGTAGAAGGCACAAGGCTAGAAGTTCAGGGTCATACTCAGCTAGCTACACAGTCAGTTCAAGGCCATAATAGGAGAAAAGAGGAAAAACACAAAAGTCGAATATATGTACTCACATTTATGAAGCCCAACTGACCCTTGTACATAGGTGCTTATGTAGGTTTCCATTTATTGGGCTGGACTGTGAGGTTTCATGTTTAGGCT
Source organism: Rattus rattus (assembly GCF_011064425.1). Lineage (NCBI taxonomy): Eukaryota > Metazoa > Chordata > Mammalia > Rodentia > Muridae > Rattus > Rattus rattus. Next base: position 71,757,601 of record NC_046161.1, on the reverse strand, counting down.
GGATATAAAGGTAATGAACCAATTTGTTTAGTAAAAGAAAATTCAAAGCAGTGTTCAAGCCATGTCATCAGCGTTGCTCCTTGCTCAGGTCCACAGTGAAGGAAGTGGGGAGAGCGGAGAAGGGCATTCAGATGGGAGACTGCGGGACACGAGACGTGGATCCATCAAGGAGCTCAGAGCCATTAGAGGGGCATCTCCAGCTTGAGGGTGAGACTCAGGAGACAGAAGGCTTCATTTGTTAAACCAAACCCAATTGAACGACAGTGCCTAAGCGGGGAGTAGTGATGAATGGCTGGCTCCCTGTTCCTCAGGTAGGACTGCCTAGCAAAGTACCGCCCAGCCACCCATGGTCAGCACTGAGAAACTGATACAAATGTGTGTGTGCAGGGGGTGGCCCTGTCTCAAGCAGGTGGCAGAAGTTGGAAGTATCATACTGGTGTTGTGTGCATGAAAGATACAGGTCTGAAGGGATCATGGGGCATGTCTAAGTTTCAGAGAGCTCCTGAGGCCACACACTAAGTGGCTAGGTGTGCAACCCTGTTAAGAGGCTCCCCTGGGAGGCTACTGAATGAAGCCATGAAGGGAAAGCCTAAGTTGCAATGGAGACCTCAGGGCACTGAACCATGGGATATGCTCAGGAGAGAGCTGCAGGCACAGACAGAGTGGAATCCGCCCTAGGGAGACATCTGAGGAGGTGGAAGGTGCAGGACAGTATACCTAAGTCCCTAGAGCCTGTCTTAATGGCCAGCGACCCATTTTAATTGTTAGTATTTTCTTAGTTGATCTTTCCCAGACCATCCTGCTCTGCCTAGCTCCTGTTGCCCCTGTCATTTCTCTGTGGTACCACCAGCCTGGTCTTTCCATGCCAACAACTAATTAGGGTTCCCAGTAAAGTAATACTGTCCTAATGTCTTCTGGTTTTAATTAAGAGTTTCTTCTGTCCAAGTATTGCAAATGCCACCGTCAACTTTGTCCACTTCTCTGATCAAGCATGAAGAACAGAGCATTCCTGGCTTTGTGATTTTCAGAGTGATTTGTCCCCGAGCCTTTTCAACAGTGGTGGGGGAACCTTGGGCATTTACATCTTTATTAAAGATCATTAATGGTGAAAGTGTAATGGGGCGTGAAAGTGCCGTGAGAAGAATTCAATATGCCAGCAAATGAGAAGATAAAATAATCAACGGGATAAAGTACTGAAAAATTGGAGACCTATTTTGAGCAAAATAAACGCAGCCCTTTTGTCATAAATGCCCAAGTGCACACCTGCTAGCACTCAGCGGGGAGCGGATTTGTCTGCTGAAAATTGGCTCCTCTGAGCTTTTAGGGCTATGGAAAGAAATGAGTGAATGGTTATTTCTTTGTTGCACAAAGGCTTCCTGTGCAGCTAAAACACAAACCTATTAAATATTATATTGTAGAGTATTAATCTGCCTTCTGAGCAAATAATTTGGCAAGCAAATTATTTTTCCAATTATAGAAGAAATAGTTTTTTTGGACGGGATGGAGCTTTTTGTCTCATTTCATATTTATTAATCATATTAACTGTTTCCAATTTTTGAGTATATGGATATGAGATTTCTAGTTTGTGGATCACTATTTCAAATTCTTTTTTTTTTTTTTTTTTTTTGTTTTTTTTTTTTTTTCGGAGCTGGGGACCGAACCCAGGGCCTTGCGATTCCTAGGCAAGCGCTCTACCACTGAGCTAAATTCCAACCCTCAAATTCTTTTTTGGCTATGAATCAGTAGTTTATAATTGAATAGGTCTCTTGAGATACAAAACAGTGCTAGGATCTGTGCATATGGTGTAGAGCAATTAAATAAATCTAATTGTATCTATCACCACATTTAAAAAATGTGCTGAGAACACTGAAACAAAGTTCTTTTAGTTGTCTTAAAATGTGTAATACACAGTTCTGTTTCCCATGCTGTATGTTAGGAGAGGATGGGGAATACTGTGTGAGTTTGTCTACTGGTGCCAGTTGTCCACACAGATGCTCGAAGTGGGTGTGCAGTGACCTACTCTGTCACTCTCTGCCTATTCTGTTTTCTCCAAGGCCAAGGCTGGCATTGTCTTGGATAAGCTGGGAGGCAGCAACCACAGAAATCCTTCTGTCTGTGCCCTCCTCAGAGCAACTGGGGGTATTGTATGTGAGTGCAGAATGCTCGGGCCTCCTGGGTAGGTGCTGGGGTTTCAGGAGCAAGCTACCTTGCCAGCTCCCAGTGGTTTTGAATGTTTGCTAAAACCCTTTCAGGATGTGAGAGCAGTTTTGTTTGTTTGTTTGTTTGTTTTTAATTCTGGGCTTAGCTCAACTGGTTCTTCTATTCTATAAATATTGTCCCTTCTTGTCTATTATAAATTTTTTGTTTACTATGAAACCTTTTACCCAGGTACTTGCTTTTTTCAGTTTCTGTTAGAAAACTTACCACTTTGTGATTAGCTATAGCATTTTGTAGAGTTCTTTACTCAGTTGTAATACAGTTCTCCTGCAGTGGATCTAGAATTTGCATCTTAGTTTTTGGTAGACTCTTAGGCTAGCATTATTTCCTCTGATGTTTTTAAACGTTTTCTGTTACTCTGCCCATGTGTAGAAGAGACTATTTTCCAACCTTCTGGATTAGGTCCTTTTCATGACATACACATACCCCTGAGGCTTCACCCTCCTTCCCTGGCCCTGTTTGCCCTGCTGGTAACTCCTCGTTACCAGTGCTGTCTCGTCTGGAACTCCTTTACTCTTCCTAGCCCTGGTCCTATTCTCTCGAGACATAGTGGGGCTCTTGGGCCTAGACCTTAAAATCCACCACATTCTATTGTTCAAACCAAGTCACAATTCCTTTTTATGGTCCCCTTTCTATTTTCATAGTGCCCACACATATATGTAAATGCATACATTTGTACACACACACACACACACACACACACACACACACACACACACTTAAATCAGTCCACCTGTGTGAGAAAACATGTCTTTGAGTCTAGCTTCCTTCATTTACATGCTGATCTCTACTTCTGTCCACTTTCCTGCAAATGTTTGTCTTTGTAGTAGAATAAAATTCCATTGTGTGTGTGTGTGTGTGTGTGTGTGTGTGTGTGTGTGTGTGTGTGGTGTTTTCAGCAGTAGGGTTCTTCAACCCAACCCTGGTGGGCAACAGAGTTACAGTAGTTTGTATTGTTTTGGAGTCTCTGCGACAGACCTGACCAGCAGCTAGAGGGGAGGGGTAAAAATAAAATAAAAAGTAAAAGTAAAATAAAAAGTAAAATAAAAAGCACCTGGGCTTGTGGCTCTAGGGTGAGTGAGCACAATAATCCCGTGTCGGGTAATTCTAATTAAACACTTATAACTATATATTTTACATGTGTAATATACATGAGACGTGTATAAAATACTAGGGTTTCATATGGGTTTTTTCACACATCCTTGGAGTTAGTTATTCCTTCTCCAACCCCTTCTCTGCCATGTATGTCTAGAGTATTGAAAACTCTCTCTTCCGTTAGAATCCATTTACTGACTGGATAACCTTTCATTGTTTCTATTTGCACTTTTTCATATATCCTCGAGATTAATTCCCTGCACCCCCTGTGATTGGAAGATGTTCTCACGTCCTGCAGACTGTCTCTTTCCCATCGGTGGTGGTGCTCTCTGCTTGTACAGAAGCTTTTGGATGTCATGGACTCTGCTTGTCAGCTCTTGGGGTCATTTGCTGTCCCACTGGGGTCCTTCCAGAAAAACCTGTCAGTGGCTAGGAAGGCTTTTATGTAGGTTTTCCTCTGCCATTTTTAAAGTTTCAGGTCTTACATTAAGGTCTTTGATCCATTTTGGACTGGTGTTTTTGTTTGTTGCTTGTTTGTTTATTTTGTTTTGTTTTGGGGGTAGGATGGGAGAGATGGACCCTGTCTCCCATTTCTATCGATGGAAACCATGTTACACCACCCTCCTTAAAGAGGCCGGCTTTCCTTCAATATATGTTTGACACCGTTGTCCAGCGTTAGGTGTCTGGCTGCAGCTGGGGGCTTCCTTCTGTTTCTTGACTTAGTGTCAAAACATACACATTTTGTTCCCATAGCTCTAGTACACTTTGGTATCGGGTGTGCGATACTTGATTACCTCTTCCCTTTCATGGATAATGTATGCTTTCAGGTAAATTCTAGAAGGTTTTCCCTCAGTTCTGGAAGAATCTCATTGGAGTTTTGTTAAGGATTGGGATGTAGCTGCAGATCACTCTTGCTAACATAGCCGTTCTCACAGTATGAACGGCCTCTCCGTGAGTGTGGAGGGCTCTGTTCTGAGGTGGTTGTTTTCTTCAGTGTCTCAGAGTTCTCAGTTGTAGAGAAGGTATCTTTTACCTCCTTTGCTAGACTTTGTTTTCTTTTGAAGCTAATGATATTGTTTGTCTCCTAATTTCTTCCTCTTCATTATTGGTTTACAGAAAAGGCTGCTGGGCTTCGTGTGCTGATTTTGAATCCCAGCATTTTCTGAAGCTGTCTAGGGTTTTCTGGTGGAGTATTGGGGGTTTTCCATGTCATCTACACGCAGGGAAGCACTCAGTTTGGCCTTTCCTGTCTCCGTCCCCTTGTTCTCTTGTCTTCTCCGGTGCTCTGTTAGATAAGATTCGGGATAATGGGCACCTGTCTTTTTCCTGATCTTGTAGGAAATGCTTTGGTTTACCCTATCTGTATAAGCGATTGATCAAAAGGCCAGCCTAAATGGTTGAGGACAGGGGAAGGGATTTGATTTATGTTATATAAAACACAAAAAGGTAAATGATTTACGTTAGGGATTAGAAGACCTCCACTGTGGCAATAGGTGTCATTGTAGCTCAGCCCCAGCTGTGCAGAAGCTTGTGGCATTCCTGACACTTGTTCCTCATGAGAACCCATGCCCGTGGTTCTTCTCTACTTTATAGAGGAATTTCGGCATCTTGGGAACGGTGGGTTGATGGTTGGCCGTATAGTAGCATGCAAGGATGCAGGTCTTTCTTGGATGCAGAAAAGAAGTATTAATAGTACCAGAAGGGCAAAAGACCTTGTCAGATGGAGAATGGAAGCAACATTTTGTTTTGTGGAATGAAGGGCTCAGCATCTGCTAAAAACAATAGTGGCTGTAAAAAGCCTGGTACCCCGTAACAACCTAGGGCAATTGGGGTTTCTCTGGATATAATTGCACAGAATGTGGTCTAAGTGGGTCAGTGAGCTGTAATCAAACATGTAGATGTGAAGAATAGTGTAACAGTGTGTTCTGTCACATGATTGCTCAGGGCTCAGGCACCCTGCCAGAGAGCTACACAAGTTGTTCTTCACGTGCCCCGGCTGATCTCAGAGGCAAGGCAGAAGGGCTTATAGCTTATGAAGGGAGCTGAAAATTTATGATGTGATATAGTTTGACTGACAGCCTCCTGAACTGTGTAAGAAAGCAGGCGATTTAGAACATTTGAACCCCACGATTAGATCCACAAGGCTGGTTTGGGAAAGGACTGAGGAGTTCCTGAGGGTTCATTTTGGGATGATGGCATACTGCAGTTTTACTAGTATGCGCCTTCCCATGCTGACTAAAGCAGTGTTTGGGGCAGGCTGTAGGTGAGGATGCTTTCAGCCTGTGGAATGAACCATAGTTTGTTTGCTTGTTATGACCTCTCTTAGATGTGGGGATTTGTAGGCTGTTGTTCTTGTTGTTTACTGCAGACCCGAGTACCTGATTTACTTGATTTCTTGTGTTACATGAGCCCTAGATACATGGAATTGGTGATGGCTCTTGTATTTTTGCTATTATGCCTTTCTTGGAAAACAAAGTAAGCTTTTCATGCTTGAGTAAACACATTGATGTATTATGAGACTGTCAGACTCTTTGAACAATTGGCATCGGCTCAGTTATTCAAATATGTGACTCTTTTCAATGGCTTTTGTGTTTGCTAATGCTTTAGTACAGCTAGTATAAAGAGATTGCCGTCCCTTAAAATAAATCTCAACTGATGGTTAAAGAAATCTCAAGGATTAGCGCCCACTGAACACCTTTTTCATTATCATATACATCCAATTAGTAAAACCGTTTGTGCAGATTCATAGTTCATTTAAATAATCTGTATTTTTTTAACGTTAAAACCAGTAGTCGTGCAGTACTCTTGTCACGTGACCCGAGTGATCTGCTTCCGTCCTACCCAGTGGATTTTAGCATGGCTTTTCACAGAGAACCTGAAACTTTTTCTTCTAGAATTTCGTTTGCATTGTAAACCGTTTTCAAGTTCTATTGCGTTTGCCAATAGTCATTTTTATTATCTGCAGAATACTGAATTATTTAACAGCTGGATAGCCTTATTCACGATGTGCTTCCTGGTTTTAATTTTAACATCATAATGCAAAGATATAGCTGTGCGTTATGCTTGCTTTTGCTGTTTTCAGCTATAGCATGAGGAGAGGTACAAAGAAGTTTATCAATAGGCTTGAAAATATTTTGTCTTTCCTGTGTTACCCACTCGCTTTACAAAAGGCAGTGCCTCTTTGGATCTCTATATAAATATTAATACTTTTCTTCTCTTAGTCAAAAAAGGGGCAAAATAACTACTAAATATTAGCATCTTATAATCAACATTTGGAACATCCTCTCACCTTAGCATCGACTTTCTCTGTAAACTCATTTTCTAGTTTTAAAAATGTAGTTTATGCAATTGTTTCCCAGTTCTAGTCATCCAGGGACCATGACAGTGAAGGACAGGGGCCTCTTGCCTTTCACGTCTCTGCCCCTGGGCTTTTTGAGAACTTTCTGCTCTATGCTGTTTCTATAAGTCCATATGGCCAGTGGTTTGTTTGTTCATTTTTCGGCTGGGTAATGTCCCACTCTGTAGCTCTCTGTAGATGTCCTGTAGTGGAGTTGAAGACTCAGCTCCCAGTTTCTTGCCTTTGTAATACTGACATAAGCTTTATCAATGTCGATGGAATAATATTATTGTGACTGTTATGTATTCCTCCTAGCCAGATCTTACATTTATGGTACGATTTTCTCTTCTTATGATATACATTCCCTGGGATTAACTCATCCCCATTTGCTTGTTTCGCTGTCCCCGTTCCTGTTTCTGATTTATCACTAAACATCTTGAGACGTGCAGATTTCTTCATTGTATTTCCTACCACATCAGGGAATCCTTGAGGTGCATTTTTATTCATATTTTTAAAGTTTCCATCTGGGAGCCTAGATATTTGGCTTCTGTGTAGACTGGTTGTTCGTGGGGCTTGTGGTTCAGGGGCATTTGGAAATCTTGATTTCGTTCTGAGGGTCTCTTTTTGTCTTTCTGAGCTTTGTTGATTCTGTATTCACAGTGCGTCATTGACTTTCAGTTTTGTGTCGGGTCCAGCAGCATTCTGGGTTCCATCTCTGGTTTGTCTTTGCCCCTTTATTTTACTCATGGGAAGGTTAAAAATTCCAGTTAGTTTGCACTATTCCTTAATTGTGCTTTTTAAAAATCTGTCTTATTTTGTGTTACTGTGATGAGAACAATTGAGAGAAACGAGGGCAGGACAGATTTATTTTGGCTTACGGTGTCAGTCCCTCACTGTAGGGAAAAGAGACACATTTAAGGGGAGGTGAGTACAAGGTGGAGCCTGTTCCCTCATTGTGGGCCGGCATTCAGAGAAAGGGAGGCGGAGCCGGGATCTGGGCTACAACTGTCAAGGTACACTTGTCCAGCTAGGTACAGTGCAGACCCAAGCCGTAACACATTCGTGTTGTCCTGACACTGCCCTTGGGAACCAGAAGCCGTGTTGTGCAGTTTCGTGTGTTCGAGCACCATATTATTACATGGGTTATTACTTACAGAGCAGTTTGGTTTTTCTGCCCCACCTCCCCATCATTTTGCCATCCCTTGGGTTTCACCAAACTTCTTCTAAGGGAATATGCCAATTTTATTTACTTCTCTTAGATTCTTTAGTGGGGGCTGCAATAATTTTAAATTTCTAAGTGTTTAAATCAAGTTTTTCTTGATTTGGTAACATACAGCTTCAGTTTGATTCCCCCCACCCCCAGTCTCCATGCTTTAAGTTTTAGCTGATGAAGTTTCCTTTGGGTCTCTGTATTGTTTCACAGTGTGTGTGTGTGTCTGTGTGTGTGCGCGCGCGCGTGAGCGTGTGTACAGTCCTTCATGTGCATGCACACACACTTGGCACCTTGATAGTGTGGGCTTTTTCTTAGGTATCTAGAGAATCTGGACACTGTTAGAGATGCAGGTCCTGGGGTGTGGGTGAGATGAACATGTGTAGACAGTGTGTGTGCTGGGGTGGGCGGTCACCTTTCGTCAGCTCCTCTCTATGATGACTGGTACCTCTGGCTCTGTGCCCATGCCTGGGGTCCTGTTGCCCCAGACAAGAGGGTGAGCTCTCACTGATAGTCTGTAATTGATTTTTTTGTTTTTTTAAAATTAGGATTGCCTTATTCTTGTCCTTAAAGCCCCTGAGTTTTCTGTGAGCTTTTTGTGAAGGATCGAAAACAAGGATTTAGCTGTTTCTTAAACATGAATTTCAATCACTTTTCCTTCATTTAGAGGTACTTGACCTAATTTCTTTATGTCTACTTACAGCACAGCACCGTTTTCTAAAAACTTTATTATTACTTTCCCCGACTTTTGCCGTTAAGACTTTTGTCACATAACAGAATATGTAGATAAATTAAAAAAATTTGTTGCATAATTATCTAGTTCCCCTTTGCTTTGTAGGGTAGTAGTCTTCACATATTTTTATGTTTATGTTCATCGCTGTATAAATTTTAATACATCATTGAGGGGTATAGAAGAAAGACTACATAGTCAGTCTGCCTCCATTATGGGGATGCAGTGCAGACTTTTGATTCTTGGTCAAAATATTTTTTTTACTTACTGTACACAGTGTGACATATTACACCTATAATCAATTGAATTAATTATTATATTGAATAGAAACAATTTTAATTACAATTCTAAAATATATTCTGTTTATATGTTTATTTAATATAATTTTAATATTAGTTTTGATAAGTAGATATGGCAATCTCTCCTCACGAAGTTGCTTGTTCATATTTTAAACATTTTTTTAAGTACTTAGAGATAGATAAGGAATTCACAAAAACTGTATGTCCTGAGAGGTACTTTGTATGTAAAGATTATTTATATTTTATATCTGTATATGAAGATATTTCATATGAGCAGTTCACTACTCAAATCAGGGAACTGACATTGGTACAGCCTTTATTAGTCTTGAAATGTAAACTGAAATATTCTGTTAGCTCGAAGGGCCATGCAAATATGTATGAAATCCATGTAACACCGTTTTCTTTTTCAGCAATTTTTCCAGCTAGTGAAATTACGGAAGCTTGGACTCAGTGATAATGAAATTCAGCGGCTCCCTCCGGAAATAGCAAACTTCATGCAGCTGGTGGAACTCGACGTGTCTCGGAATGGTGAGAAGGCATCCGTCCCTCACGTTTCTGTGTATGGAAATGAGTGCGGTTTATGTCTTTGAGACATGGTCTTACTTTGTAGCTCAGGCTACCCTTGAACTTGCAGTCCTCCTACCTCAGCCCCCTGAGTATGAGGAACCCAGGCTATCTAACCATGCTTGGCTAATAACACTTTGAATAGTTGGCCAGCTTCTCATGTTTACTAACACTGTTTTTGTAACTTTTAAAAGTAGCTTCAGTCCTCACTCCTCAAGTTGGCTGGAGACCACGTGACTTAGCTTGCTCAGCTTAGTCTGGCTTGTGAGACAAGGTCTTAGTATGTAACTCTCTACTCACCGTGAGCCCCGGCTGGCCCTGAACCTGTGGTGGTCCGAGTGGCCCTCCTGAGTACTCGGGGTTTGGGTGACTGTGACCGGCACTGGCTCCTTTTACTGAAACTGGCACGGAAAGCTGCTGGCCAGTGTTCGAATGCTGTGTAGGGAAATCGCGTCCCAGAGAAAGGTTGATCTCGCCAGATTACGGTTTAGAGTGACCTACCCCAGCAGACTGACGTGCCATGAGCTGTCTTCTGCTCTCTTAACCAGGGGCTGATGGCTCTGTCCTCCTACGTTTATGTGGCTGACTTGTGAGTTCACTAGTACACTTTTTTCCACTATTAAACATTGTACAGGGGAGATCCAAGTGCCTCTCATGTTGAAGGAGAGTCTGTGCATCCTTTTCAGTCCCCTGCCCGCCTGCTGCTTACTGCAGAGTGAGGGGAACCGCAGCTCCTGCTGTGGTCCTCTCTAGGGGTGAGATTCGGTCTCACAAGGACCCTTGGGACTCCTCAGGATGGGCCCATACAGCTAGCATTAGCTCTGTGAAGAAGAGCCCTTTCATGTCTCTGACATGACACATCTGTTTTGTTTCGTTTTCTGGAAAAAATAAAAACAACCCGTGAGTTGCAGACACTGCGGTTCCGAGAACATACCTGGAAGCGGATCACTGTTACAGTAGTGAAGAGGAAGATCCCTCCCTTTTTATTTAAACACCGCTTACATGGCTCTCACTTTCCATTCTGTAAGTTGGGAGGTGCCTATCGGCTGTGCTGTTTTATTGACACAGAAACTTTTATCTTTCATGAAAACTATTCCTGACTTTGAAAGTATTGGGGGGAAAAAGTCCTGCTTTAAACTGGCTTATGGGGGCTGGGGATTTAGCTCAGTGGTAGAGCGCTTACCTAGGAAGCGCAAGGCCCTGGGTTCGGTCCCCAGCTCCGAAAAAAAGAACCAAAAAAAAAAAAAAACTGGCTTATGGATCACAGAACAAAAGATAGGCTGGGAGCAGAGTGGACGTTCCAGCAGTTGATACCACTCGGGGTTCATAGCCTCTGTCTTACTCCTTCTTCCTAGGTGCTGTGTCCTTCCCTCTCCACTGGCCCACCCCCTCGGGGCCACCTTGTGGTATTCCCCCAACACGCAACTTTTATGGCCCACATCTGTGTACTTTTCTGCTTCTGTCCCTGATGTGGTATCCATTTATCAGTGACTCCTTGCTAAGGGAAGAGTAGTTCTCCAAGCTTACCCTTTTATACCAACTATCAGGTACAAGCTGCAAGATGGCTACCCTGAGAGGTGAGAGCACGTCACAGAAGTGACTCCTCCCTCCCGGAGGATTTCTGGTCCTGAGCAGACTTTGTCTGCACTGGAGTTGAAAGGGGGACCTGGCCTGTCCGGGAGTGTACCTAGGAAGTGCCTGTGAGGTAGAAATGACTTCCTGTCTTAGCAGTAACCCGAGTTACTAAAACAGTTATAAAGCTGCCTGTTAGTTTTATACAGAAGCAGCAAACAACTGGAAACTGAAATCACAAAGTCTGAGGAAATAAAACGCATCTTTGAAATTGGAATTAGAAAGGAGAAATTAATAGGGGCTGGGAAGTACTGGAAGAAGAAGGAGCAAGCTTCTGTGTTCGCTGTGATGGAAAGCCCCGGAAGGTCCGTAGAGCTGGTTGCTTCCTGGCTCCACAGTTCTCAGGGCAGCACTTGTAGCTAGGAGGGAGCGCTACATGCTTCTTCCATTTGTCATTTCTAACCCCTATGTATTGACACGAAGCTAACCATGCCTGAAGTCCGTGACAGGGCATAACATTTTCTGCCCTGGGGATACTCTGAACCTTAGAAATTTCGAATCCAAGTCATGCCTTTTGTAAGTCTTGGGGCTTTATGAAGGACCCGGCAATTTTTTTTCAAGTTCCCTGAGGCTGTTTAAAAATGCTGTCCCGGAAGAGCCTTGCTTTCATGATCGGGCTTGCTAGAGATGTGGTAATTTGGGGCGGGGAGACAGGTACATGAGATAGGGGCAAGAACCCCCATGCATGTAGGAGGAATGAAGCATGGGGCGTGGGTGGGTAAAGGGAAAAGCCTGGTCAGAGTGACAGAGCAGAACAAGGCCACTACTTTATACAGGGACAGGGTTGTAGGCCATTTCCACATGGGCAGGCCTCAATGTGCTTCCTCTCCCTTTTCCTTTTATTTACAGTTATTTTTTTTGGCAGATAAAATGGCATCAATATGATTTCCAAGGCAACCGAGTAGGTAAATAAAGGTCACAAAGCCTGTTAGAGGCGGTGTGAGAACCTACTCTGTACACTTTTGGGCACTGAGGGTCTGGGGCTGCTGTCTGAGGTCTGTCTAGTCTCTGCTTTTCTCTTGCACTAATTGGAGCTGCCTGCTGCAGACAGAAGCTGATTGTCTTTAATTCCCTGCCCACCAGGGCTGGCCGCTTCTTGAGGGCTTTCAATGGAATGATAGTTCCTGTGTTTCTAAAAAGCAGTGCTTTGACCATGAAGGAAGAAGACAAGGTGTGGGTGCCAGGCTACACAGCTATTGGATTACTGAGTGTTGAACTTGAACATGCAGTGACAACCTGACAGTTTTGTTAAATTGAAGATTCTGGGGTAGTGGGTCTGAAGTGGCCTCGAGACTTGTGCCTTGGTTCCCAAGGGCTTTTAACCCTGCCATGAGCTGCTAACCCTGCCAGGGGCTGCTTACTCACCCCCCCCCAGGGGCTGCTAACCCTGCCAGGGGCTGCTCACCACCCCCAGGGGCTGCTAACCCTGCCAGTCTACTAAACAGACAGTAGCAATATTTTAGAAGTCCGCACTCAGACTTACTATAGACTTCCTTTAGGAGTCTTACATGATTGTGAGCCTAACTTCTCTGTGCCTCAGACAGTCCTGCACCTCTGCTTGTAAGATGGGTAAAAAGATATTCCTGGCTCAGAAAAATATGCTAGAGTTGACTTAAGTTCACATTCACTTGGATTCTCTTTCCTTGCTTAAATGAAAGATAAGAGAGAAGTTTTGTGTTTCTTTCTAAGAAAGTGTAGATTTTTTTCAAAGCATTATGAGGTGAGGGCGATGCTTATGGCAATGCTAGGCTGTGAGGCTGGTCACCCTCCTTTTGGTGGGGATATGGAGTAGAGGCTACTCCCAGAATTACTGCCAAGGACCTTGGGCCAGAGTCCTGGCTCTGTCTTCAGTGCCAGAACTGCTTTGGATTGGCTCTTGAGTCTGCTGGGCTGTGATGGGATGGAATGAGGCCTTACTTCTTGTCTGAAACACGTGAGCACCAAGTTTCATGTCAGATAGGAAGGGACCAGAATATATCAAGAGAAAAAGATACTACATGTTTTCCTTGAACATGGATTAAAGGGTGGGTGGACTATAGTATATGGAGTTGATATCTGGGTATGGGATTAAAATCTTATATAAAACTGTACAGACTTATTTCATACAGTTCAAGTGTAAGGCAATTTCTATAGTTCAGTGCCTGTAGTTTGATGCTGGAACTTAATGTCTGTTTCCTGTGCCCACCTGTTCTTGGGTGTCCTAGGGAGATGGCCCCTGGTCATATAATTGACCCATTATATTATCTGATATCCAAGGATCCGGGGCAGACTTTCCTAATGCATCATGCATCAGCCCCAGTGTTAGTAGATTGAGTTTTGTAGTTGACACTGTAATTTGGCTTCAGCCATTGCATTTCATTCCCCTTTTAATTTAGTTTTTCCCCAAAGTATGAGGCCTAGACTGCTGGCCTTGCTAGAGGTTGTTATTGGTAGAAGTGAAAACCTCTGACACTTACTATTGAATCACAGTGACACACTATCCGTTTTCCAGTTTTATCCATGAGTTGCTATGTGTAAGACCTTATAACACTATATCCTATTTAATATTCATTTCTGACGGTGAAAGTGGCTTTGTTTTTGTAATCTAAAGCACTATGCTCTTTTGGGAAATAATTATTGAGATTAAAAGGGCAATTTAAAAGAATACTAAAGAGCACAGGAGGGTTGCAGTGGAAGCCGAGGATGGCCAGCGGGCAGATGCTGGTTAGTATTGCATACTGAGCCAAAGAGGCTCGGCCTGCTTCTCTCATAAGGAAAATCCTGCTTTGTGACTGGAAGTTAGCAAACCTGAGTTAACCAGAACTTAGCCGTAGGGTCTTTTCAGTATTACGTAATGACACCATGGCTGCCCTCCCTGCACCAGAGCCAGTCTTCTCATCTGTTCTGGGGCTTGGACCTCACTTCAATGCTTAGGGAAGTTCCTTCCGTCCAAGCAGGGGGTGCCGGGCAGTGCCTGTGGTTTGCAGCTTTTGGCTTCCTTGGTGTAACTTATTACCAGGCTGGAGACCTGCTGAAGTGATCTTGTGCCTGCGTTGGAGTCTGTCCTGAGAAAAGATCTCTCTGGCAGCACAAGTCTACAAGTCTAAAGTGTCTGTCTGTCTGTCCTTCTCCTCAGTTGCACACTGTTCTCATTTGTTTTATTTGTGATTAAGTACATGCATCCACACCAGAAGTGCTGCACGAGTCAGTTTTTACCCACACACACTTGCTACAGACTGTACTGAAGCCATTGCTCTTTTCTCTCTGGCTGTCGGACTTAGGCCCAAGATAAACACTGTGCTTAGCACATTGCATGGTGGCTGGACCAGGAGAGTTTCCTTGTCATGGCTACCAGTGACCATAAGAGATATCGGCAAAAGGAAACACACAGCTAGACTTGCTTTTCATGAAGGGCGGCTAGACAGCACTCAGCCTAGAGCCTGTCCTTTGAGTTACAGAAATGTCTGCTTCCTCTCATGTGCCTTTTCTGCCTCGGTATGTACCTTCCTGTGAGTTAATACAGAAAAGTAGGGTTGCTTTCTACTTGCAAGAAGCAAAGTGCTTAGTCACTGTGAGGAGACACCACGATCAAGACAACTTATAAAAGCTCAGGTGACAGCAAATGCTGGCGAGGATGCGGAGAAAGAGGAACACTCCTCCATTGTTGGTGGGGTTGCAGACTGGTACAACCATTCTGGAAATCAGTCTGGAGGTTCCTCAGAAAATTGGACATTGAACTGCCTGAGGATCCAGCTATACCTCTATTGGGCATATACCCAAAAGATGCCCCAACATATAAAAAAGACACGTGCTCCACTATGTTCATCGCAGCCTTATTTATAATAGCCAGAAGCTGGAAAGAACCCAGATGCCCTTCAACCGAGGAATGGATACAGAAAATGTGGTACATCTACACAATGGAATATTACTCAGCTATCAAAAACAATGACTTTATGAAATTCGTAGGCAAATGGTTGGAACTGGAAAATATCATCCTGAGTGAGGTAACCCAATCACAGAAAGACATACATGGTATGCACTCACTGATAAGTGGCTATTAGCCCAAATGCTTGAATTACCCTAAATGCCTAGAACAAATGAAACTCAAGACGGATGATCAAAATGTGAATGCTTCACTCCTTCTTTAAAAGGGGAACAAGAATACCCTTGGCAGGGAAGAGAGAGGCAAAGATTAAAACAGAGACTGAAGGAACACCCATTCAGAGCCTGCCCCACATGTGGCCCATACATATACAGCCACCCAATTAGACAAGATGGATGAAGCAAAGAAGTGCAGACCGACAGGAGCCGGATGTAGATCGATCCTGAGAGACACAGCCAGAATACAGCAAATACAGAGGCGAATGCCAGCAGCAAACCACTGAACTGAGAACGGGACCCCGTTGAAGGAATCAGAGAAAGAACTGGAAGAGCTTGAAGGGGCTTGAGACCCACATGCACAACAATGCCAAGCAACCAGAGCTTCCAGGACTAAAGCCACTACCTAAAGACTATATGGACTGACCCTGGACTCTGACCTCATAGGTAGCAATGAATATCCTAGTAAGAGCACCAGTGGAAGGGGAAGCCCTGGGTCCTGCTAAGACTGAACCCCAGTGAACTAGACTGTCGGGGGAGGTCGGCAATGGGGGAGGTGGGGAGGGAACACCCATAAGGAAGGGGGAGGAAGGATGTTTGCCGAAACCGGAAAGGGAATAACACTAAATGTATATAAGAAATACTCAAGTTAATAATAATAAAAAAAAAAAAAAAAGCTCAAACTGTGTTACAGAGCAATAGTGACGAAAAATTGTGTGATATTGGTACAGAGATAGGCAGGTGATCAATGGAATAGAATTGAAGACCCAGAAATGAACCCACACATCTATGGTCATTTGATCTTTGACAAAGGAGTTAAATCATCCAGTGGGGGGGGGGAGATAGCCTTTTCAACAAATGGTGCTGGTTCAACTGGAGGTCAGCACGTAGAAGAATGTAAATTCACCCATTCTTATCTCCTTGTACAAAGCTCAAGTCCAAGTGGATCAAGGCCTCCACCTAAAACCAGATACACTCAAACTAGTAGAAGAGAAAGTGGGAAGAGCCTCAAATGCATGGGTACAGGAAACATTTCCTGAACAGAACACCAACGCTCATTCTCTAAGATCAAGAATCAACAGATGGGACCGCATGAAATTGCAAAGCTTCTGTAAGCCAAAGGACACTATCATTAGGACAAAATGGCAGCTAACAGATTGGGAAAAGATCTTTACCAATCTTATATCTGATAGAGGGCTAATATCTAATATATACAAAGAACTTAAGAAGTTAGACTCCAGAGAATCAAATAACCCTATTAAAAAATGGGATACAGAGCTAAACAAAGAATTCTCAACTGAGGAATATTGAATGGCTGAGAAGCACCTAAAGAAATGTTCAACATCCTTAGTCATCAGGGAAATGCAAATCAAAATAACCCTGAGATTCCACCTCATACCAGTCAGAATGACTAAGATAAAAAACTCAGGTGACAGCAGATGCTGGTGAGGATGTGGAGAAAGAGGAAGACTCCTCCATTGTTGGTGGGATTGCAAGCTGGAATCTGCATTCAGTCTGGAGGTTCCTCATAAAATTGGACATTGAACTACCTGAGGAACCAGCTATACCACTCCTGGGCATATACCCAAAAGATGCTCCAAAAATATAACAAGGACACATGCTCCACTATGCTCATAGCAGCCTGATTTATAATAGCCAGAAGCTGGAAAGAACCCAAATGTCCTACAACAGAGGAATGGATACAGAAAATTGTACATCTACACAATTGAGCTACTAAAAGCAGTGACTACATGAAATTCTTAGGCAATTGGATGGAGTTAGAAATATCATCCTGAGTGAGGTAACCCAGTCACAAAAGGACACACATGGTATGCACTCACTGATAAGTGGATATTAGTCCAACTGCTTGGATTCCCCAAGATACAATTCACAGATCATGTGAAGCTCAAGAAGAAGGAAGACCAAAGCATGGATGCTTCATTCCTTCTTAGAAAGGGGAACAAAATATTCAGGGAGGAAATAGGGAGACTCAAGGGTGGAGTAGAAACTGAAGGAATGACCATTCAGACTGTCCCATCTGGGGATCCATCCGATATACAGACACCAAACCCAGACAATATTGCTGATGCCAAGAAGTGCATGCTGACAGGAGCCTGATATAGCTGTCTCCTGAGAGGCTCTGCCAGAGTCTGACAAATACAGAGAAAGATGCTCTCAGTCAACCATTGGACTGAGAACAGGGTCCATTGAGGAGGAATTAGAGAAGGGACCGAAGGAACTGAAGGGGTTTGCAACCCTATAGGAAGAACAACAATGTCAACCAACCAGACCCCACCAGAGCTCCCAGGGACTAAACCACCAACCAATGAGTACACTTGGAGGGACCCATGGCACCATCAGCTATGTAGCAGAGGATGGCCTTGTCAGGCATCAGTGTGAGTAGAGGTCCTAGGTCCTGTGAAGGCTCGATGCCCCAGTAGGGGAATGCCAGGGTGGTGAGAGGGAGGACAGGATAGGATGTTTCCAGAGGAGAAACTGGGAAGGGAGATAATATTCAGTTAAATCAGACAAGAATGCCAATAAGTAAATCAATTTGAACCTACACCCGGGGAGTGGGAGAGACAGAGAGACAGAGACAGAGACAGAGAGAGACAGAGAAAGAGAGAGAGAGAGAGAGAGAGAGAGAGAGAGAGAGAGAGAGAGAGAGAGAGAGAGAGAGGGAGAGAAGACATTTAATGGGGGCTTGCTTAGTTTCCCAGGGTGAGTCCATGACCATCATGGTAGGGCGGCAGGCAGGCACAGTGCTGTAACAGTGTCCAAGAGCTTGCACCCTGACTCACAGGTGGCCGACAGACACTGGGCCTGCCATGGGGTTTTGAAACATCGAAGCCCACCCTCAGTGGCATACCTCCTCCAGCAAGGCCACACCTCCTAATCCTTCCTAAATAGTCCACCTACTGAGAATATAGATAGATATCAACTTATCTAAGCCTCGTGTTTTCACCGTTACATAGCATGTCAAGCTAGAAAAGACAACTCCGGGAAAGGGAAGAGGACCTTAGGGAAAGAGTCTGGGAATGAGAAGCATTACTTAGAACTGTGACTTGGTGGTTATGTGTAGTGATGGTCTGATTTCAGTTAGTGGTGTGCTTTCAGTCTAGTTAACACCACTGCACAAAGCCAGTGATGCAAGTGACCACGGGTCCCTTCTGAAGACAAAGCAGCTATAGACTATGGTCCATTAAAAATGCTTTTGGTTGACTATGGCCCTGGACTTTGTTTATAAGTGTTTGTGGGGGCAGGGTGTGTTTGCATGTGGATGTGTGCGTGTGTAGAGGTTCCTGGCCGATAGCTCCCTCTGCTGCTCTCCATTTGTGTTCGGAGGCAGGGTTCCTCGCTGATGCAGATGCTCACGAATTAGGCTATACTAAATGGATAGTAATCCCCAGAGATTCTCTTGGCTCTGCCTCCCCAGCACTAGGTTTATAAAGGGTGTGTCTCTATGCCTGGCTTTCCTTTCCTTTCTTTTTAAAAGCCTAAGTGCTGGTGCTTTGAATTCATAACTTCAGGCTTCCATGGCAAGGACTTTTCTGACTGATTCATCTCCTTACCCCCTTATTTTTTTTATTGAATATTTAAAGTACAAGGTTCTATGTTGAGTCCACCTGCCACTTAAAGAGGAAAATCCACAGGTAGTACAGATAAAACTATACATAAATGACTGTCGTACGGTGTGTACGGTTGTACGGTTACCTAAGCTTTTAGTAACTGAAGTCAGTGATATGTCAGTATGTGAGTACACAGAATGGGAAAAGCTGTTATGTTGAATCTGGTGGGCTTTAATAATTTTTTAAATTTACTTACTCTTTTGAACTCCATTTTTCTTTTTTATTGTAAATCAATATTTGCTTTAACAATTCTTACAGCTTAGTTGCAGAATTGCTGGTTTTCTTTCTTGGTTTGCTTTGAGCAGGTCTCATGTGGTCCAGGCAGTCTTGAACTGGGCTGTGAGCAAGTGGCTTTCTCAGCGTGTCTGTCACATGTTTATTATAAACATATTTGCAATATTGTGGCAGATTTATAGTGACAGCATTAAAGTGGAAATATATCAGTGCTTACCTGTTAGCTCCCCACTGACAATTTCAGTATCCATAAGGTCATGGGAATAGTATAGATAAGATCTAAAATTACACAGACAATAGTTGATTGGTGTGCTACCGGGGACTTGGCCAGGTTAAAGTAGTTAGTTCTCACTCATTGCTATGGACTCTTACAGAACCTTGGTGTTTCAACAAAATGGGGCAATTTTATTATTGCTGAATGAATAGTGCAGCATGCGAAGGACATTGAGAGGGGGTAGATGCCCAGGGCTTCTGCACCATATAGCTTCATAGATCTAGGCTTCCCCATGTGGTATCCTGCTGTCATCCAAGGTCGCCAAGGTCTTCATGGGAGACATGTTTAGACTTCTTGGCTGAAAGGAGCTGGGAAAGGACAGACAGCTAGAAAAAAAAGAGGGAACTCTGGCTCCTGGTTTAGCACAAGATCATCTGCAAACCTTGTGTTTAACTTGCTGAAATAGTATCATTTTGTGCCGGAGAAAGAACACCAGGAAGAAGAGGGGGAGGCAGTGCACGGGGACCACCTCACACAGTCTGGAACACTGAGAAATCCATGCTGTCCTCCCTCGGGAAACTGGAGTTTCAGGAAATGCCCTGCTAAAATTCCTGTCTGACTCTGAAGTTGGGGAGTATGGTTGGCTTCGTCAACTGTGTCTGTTTAAATGTTTATCTCACCTGGAAGCATCCTCACAGACTCACTCAAAGTTTAATTTGTCACACTGTGCTGCGGTCGGGTTAATGCATACACTTCCTCACACCTAGCACTCACTCTTGCAAATGGGCACAGCCTTATGATCCTGTGGTAACGTTACTGCCTTCCAGCAGTGAGCCCCTCATTTGTAGGAAATGCCCATGAACCCCAGAAGAGAACAGATCTGTAGAAAGGACACACATCCAGAGATAGGTCAGGATCACTAGTACACAGCATTATGCTAATGAGTGTGATTTCTAACCTGAAACCTGAAACTTAACGTTAAGTTGGAGGTTAAAAGTTGGTGTTTTACTTTGGGGAATCCTTGAAGCACTCGCTTTAAGCAACACAAGGTCATTAAAGGATTCGGAGCCAGTGATAGTTACTTAACAGATTCGTTTGGCCTTTCTAGGTCCTAGTTTGCTTCATCCGTGAAGTGAAGACTTTAGGCTTAGATTAATGAAGAGGCTGCATGTAGCGCTTAGGGCAGCCTATGAAGGGCCACAGCAGTGAGTCTACAGTTAATCCTGCCCACTTTCCTTTGGACATGAAAATCTGAGTTAGCGCCGAGGGTCAGAATCCAGGAGTTTGCTGAGGATCCAGCCTCGATGCAGCTGCAGGAGTGACAGATATAACAAATCCCGTCACAGGCTTGCCCCTTGTATCTTACCTTCGCCTCCGTCCTGTGACTTGTGGGTACCACTGTCTCAGGGTGGGTAAGGAAACTGAGGTTTGAAGATGTTATCACAGGCCCCAAATTTCTCCTCATTAGTGGTGGAACTGAGACATGGCACCATGAGAGAGTGACGCTCTTCATTGTTTTGTGATTGAAGATAGTAAAGCCAGGGCTGATAGTTTATTCCACATTTTTAGAGATGAGAGGTTGTCAATTTCTGGTTGTCAACCTCTGAGTTGAAGACAGAAACAGTTTTCCTTTTTGGTTTTCCAGAAGGTAGTTTCTTAGTTTGTTCAGGAACAAATAGCCTTACACTGAGCAGTTTCCACTCAGGGGGAAGCTTCGTGTTTGTGATTCAGGGGCTGAGAGGACCGGGAGTGGAGCAGCTGCTGTATCAGTGAGGATATGCCGCTGTCTGCTTTGAGGGTGCCATCTCCTGCTGCTGTATCAGTGAGCATATGCCGCTGTCTGCTTTGAGGGTGCCATCTCCTGCTGCTGTATCAGTGAGGATATGCCGCTGTCTGCTTTGAGGATGCCATTTCCTGCTGTGTCCCTTGGCAGCCGAATAAGGGAGCTGGCTGTTGCCTCTTTTATAAGGAATAAACTCTCTTCATAACTTGTTCTCTTCCCAAAGGCTCCCCTTAACTCAGTCACTTTGGCTATTAGGGACACCAACACTAGATGACACCATGTTGCTTGTGACTATCTTGAGGCTGTCATCCAGTGAAGAAAGACACAACACAATAGTTCTGAGGTAGTGTGCTGCTCTGTGGTAAGAGATGGGTTCATTTCTAGGATCCAAGAGGGAGCGCAGAACACACACGTTTGTACCTTTAGAGGAAAAAACAAAGCCATTAGAGAGCAGTGAGTGTCCCTCAGAGGCAGGTGTGGCTTTCCCCTCTGACTTTGTGAGCTCTGGTGGCTGCTGACTAGCTCACCCCACGCTCTTTTCCAAGGGTGTGGTTGTTCCCTGAGCACTGCTGGGAAAGTTGGGATTCCTGACGTAGATGCTGGGTGGTGAGAGGTCAGGATGGCATCAGCTGTCAGTGCCGCTTGGCTGCCGTAAACTTCCTGGGCTCTGAGTTCATTGCCACAGCTCATCTCGCCGGTGGCATCTGTGAGAGTCCACAGGCTCCCTTGCTCCTTACCCCTAAAGGGACAAGAGCAGCCCCTCCCTGAGGAGGTCAGCACAGTGAGCTGTGAGGGTCACTGCTGTTTTAGTTTCCGCTTTTTAAGAGTACGAAGGAGAATAGCAACAGACGTAAAGAGCCAGCTCTGTAATGAAAAGACGGCCGTGTGAATCTTTCTTGTTGACAGGTTTACCGCTGTTAATTGTGTACCAGAATGAGGCGGCGTCCTTCATATGCATTTTCTCATTCATCCTCAGAACATCCCCCTGGCCTCAGCTCAGTCTTCCCTCTAGAGATGCTAAGGCTGAGTTGGGCTGAACGCTGACTCCAGTTGTGTGGTTTGGATGTAGTATGGGCCTAGGTGTTCTAGTTCTAAAATTACAGTTCTGCTTCCTCAGAATTAAACTTATAGTTTTTAGATAGAAATAATTATCATTAGTATTTTCATATTTCCCACTTTATTACTTGTTTCACAAAGTTGACATCATTTATCAATAGGTGTACATATACTGCTTTTATTTACTTAATATATGCCTCGAGGGTTTCTGGTGACAACATGGGTTAACACAGATTAATCTGGGTAACTCAGCTATATTTTACATTTCTGGAGAAAATATGAACAGACCTGTAACTTTAGCACCAACGGGAAAGCTCTAGATGCGAAAGCTGAGCCTGGCGTGCTGTAGCTCACACACAGGAGAGGTTCTAGCAGAGGATAATGTAAGCTCCGGCCAGGCTGGGTGGACAAAGCTGAGCTTCCAGCATTGAAGTCTGTTGGTTGCTGATCCCACGCTTGCCGGAACCTCTCGGGGAGCCACGCTCATTCAAAGACATATGTGGACATGTGGACAGGAACAGACCAAGGATGAACATGTGACTTTCTAAAGTGCCATGAAGCAACCGGTTCTCTGTTTACCCACCATGTACTGTTTGCAGAGTGCCTGTCGAAAGGGCCATGCACACTACTGGTTGACGCCTTGAAGTATTTAACTTTGCCTTCAACTTTCATGTAATGGTGTTGCAAAGCCGTCAGGAGCAGGCTCTCTAGTCACCAAGCCAAGGGCAGTGGGGTAAAGAGGAACAACAGCTCTTGAGCTAGTCAAGCAGGGAAGGCTGAGGACAGCTTTCTGGGAACGATGACAGTTCAGCTTTGGGGAACAGGTAGTTGATGGAGACAAACACATTCTCATCTGTGCTCATGAAACTGTGATTGGATTTAGATGAGAAGGCTTGAGATAATATGGAAATTTGGGGAAAATGAGCTACATTATTGGAGCTGATGAGAGGAAGACAGCCATGAGACCTGAAAGGTGAAGGCCGGGAGCATCTTCCGGAAAGCTCTTGGTAGCTGTGAAGGTGGTGCAGTGGAGTGGTCTGCTGGACCTAGCAGGAGGCTTGAAGTTATGTAAGGACAGGCTGGATGCAGGAGGCCAGGGAAACCAGACTAAATGCACCAGACCCGAGGGCAGCTAGCTGCAAGCTTGCAAGTGGGGTGCTGTTGTGGGGGCAGAGGTCAGTTTATTCCTGAGATGACCCCTCACCCATCACCCTGGGAGACGGGAGACTTCGAAAGGATGACTCCTGTCTGTGGGCATGCGAGGGTGAGGTGACTTTGTCAATGGAGAGGTTTCGTGGCAGCTGAATCTGAGGATCTGAGATTTAAAGGGCGTTTTTGGGGAAGAGATGAAGGGCTGAGAATCCTCCATCTTTATTGAGATCCGAGGTTCCAGTACGAATGAAATCGCTCTGGGGAGGAGCTGCAAGTGCTGGAGGGGCAGAAGAGCACGAAGGACATCCTTGTAAAGGGAGAGAACTTGGGCTGGGCTCTGGAAGAACTCAGTGGAGGATTGGCTAGCAGTGCTGACGGCCACTGTAGGAAAGGTCAGACAGGGAGTGACAGAACAGTGGTTCACAGGGATGCAGTGTGGAGAGGAAGCTGACTCTGCAGATTAGGCTGTTGTCATGTCATAGATGAACCCATTATACATAGCCTGTGGAAGGACAGAACCCTGGGTTGGTCTTTAAAGGGCTGCTGAAAAAGAGACCAGACAAGCAAACCAGGAAGGAAGAAGTTAAGAAAAAAAAGTGGGAGCTGAGGAAGCTAAGGGGTCGGGCACCCCAGGCAGCATGGAGTATAAAGTGGCAGGGACTGGGTAGAAAGTGTGCACTGAACCTTCCACTGTGTCTGGCGGAGGCCCCCGTGATAGCCGAAGGGAGCAGTTAGACCATGTAGTGCTGAAGTACTCTGTTCACACGGTTTGAGAGATCACAGGAGAACTCGAGACTCATTAGCTGTCTCCATTTCCTCCAGGAAACAGCAGTGATTACTGTTCGCTGAGGGTCAGCCTTGCAGAGGGATGGGGTTGCTGACAATGGTGGGTGTGTCCCGGACAGCTACAATAGATGGAGGAATTTCACAGCACTCTGTGCATCCTGCATGTGCCTGGGCGTTACATGATGTGAGCACAGGCATGGCTGCTGCTGCAGTGTGGTAGTCTCAGGAGGAAAGGAGTGTGTGTAACCCACCACCCAGTGTTGTCTTTCTGCAGCTTACACACTGGCTGTGAAGGGGACCAGGCTACGATCATTTTAGGCCTTTGGTCCATGTTGAGGGTTGAGGGTTGAGGGTCCCAGACAGGTGTTTTCATCTGAGCTTTTCCATTGCGTTCACCGTACAGTGCTTGCAGGTTTATTTCATTTGGGATTTTCCCTCAGAATTAGAAAAGTAACATGGTCATTATAAAATGCCAATGGGGGAAACTTCCTCCACAGTGATAAGGTTGTCTGTCGAGTATCCCACTATATGTGGTTAATTTTATTTATTACTTTTCCCAACATAGAAATCTTCTGATACTGCCCAGGCTTGGCTTGACTCTTGCATTCAAGAGGCTCTCCCCTCCGAACCCTCCAAATAGCTGTGGCTACAGGTGCATGCATGCACCATGCCTGGCTTTGTTTAATTCATTTATGACTGTCCTGACTGCTGAGATCATAGTGGGCAAATATCACTCCTTCTTAAGTGTTGCCATGTGGTCCAGCATAAATGTCAACTCCTGGTCTGGTTGGACAAATGACCAGGCGAACAGCCTGAGCTTTGCCATTTGTGCCACCATTTTTGACCCCTCAGTTGTGTTCCCAGAGATGATCATAGCAGGGATCATCATGTTTGTCCTTTTCCATTATAGGCCTGCTTATTATGTAGAGGATGCCAGGAACGGGGAGGGGTCTCTGAACTGTATGCAGCCTGCACTGTATAAGCTGTAGAAAGGTTTAAGCTGTTGAGGAACTGGTAGGTGAGTGGTAGAGAGTGTGTGGAAACAGGATGATTGCACATCTGTGCAATTGTAAGCTGATATTTATAGTACAGTCTAAGTTGTCATAAAGGCACCAAGACTTGTACGTTGAATCGAGAGACAAGACTCACTTCTACCCTGCACATCAGGCGCTGACTGGTCACACACAGCAGAGGAAGACTGATGACCAGGAGAGGACACGATGCTGTGTTCTCAGGGATGGGCAAGCTGTCTTAGTAGAGTCCTGCTTACAGGTTTGAAAGGGTTAGACAAGAAAACACCCCCAAGGATGGTGACTCAGAAGTCCCTCGCAGTTGTCAGCCAGAGCAAGCGAGCGCTGGTTTCAAGGGTGGTGATACCAGCTAGGATTCTTTCTAGAAATGTTAAGTCTGGATTGTGGTTTGTCTTCTTTTCCTGGAGCAGTTGATTCTGCAGATGTACTCTGAGACCACCTACATAGAATCTTTGCTAAAATCCCTTATTTCCATCTCAGCCAAGTCAGAATTTCTGAAGCCAGATAACTAAAGTTTGTATTTAAAGACCAAGAACTTTAAATTTAAATTGGGAGCTAGTCACCCGAACCTGGGCAGTTCTTGATTGGGTCCGGATGCTAAAGTAGTTTTGGGGCCAAAAGGATGCTACAGTCTGACCTTTCTGGTCTTTATCTAAATCTGTAGTAGTTTGATAAGGATCGATTACATGTCCCTAATTTGAAAATCTGAAATTTGAAATATTCTAAAATTTGAAACATTGAGTACCCAAGTGAATTTTGGCTGTAGGGATTTTCAGCTGATGTACTTGATAATTTAATGTCAACTTGGCACAAACTAGAGCAGTGGTTCTCAACCTTCTAGTGCTGTGACCTTTAAATGTAGTTTTTCATTTTATCGTGGCTCCTCCCCCAACCATAAAATCATTTCATTGCTACTTCCTAATTATAGTCTTGCTACTGTTATGAATTGTAAAGTATCTGATATATCCCCCAGGGGGTCATGACCCACAGGTTGAGAATCACTTACATTTGGGATGTGGGAACCTTAACTGAGAAAATGTCCCCACCAGACCAGCCTGTGGGCAAGCCCGGAGTGCATTTTCTTGATTGACAATTGAAGTGGGAGGGCCTAGCTCACTGCGGGTGGTACCACCCATGGGCAAGTAGTCCTGAGTGCTGTAGGAAAGCAGGCTGAGCAAGCCATGAGGAGGAAGTCAGCAAGCAGCACTCCTCTGTGGCCTCTGCCTTAGTTCCTACCTCCAGGTTCCTGCCTTGACTTCCCTTCTTAATGGGAACTACGAAGGTGAAATAAACTTTTCTCCCTGAGTCACTGACAATTGTTTTGGTTTTATTACAGCAAAAGAAACTTAAGAAACCTAGCAAAATCTATGTACATGTCTGAAATTCAGAAAATTCCAAAATCTGAAATACTTTTGGTTTCAGGCATTTCAGATAAGAGATATCAGTTTGTACGGAACATTATTTTTGCCCAGTTCAGAACTCAAATGTCTGTTACAGAGATTCAATTACCATTCAGGAAAAGCAAGGGTCTCACCTTCTGCCTCCCCACCAGGTCTTGGACTGTGGTACCTGTGAAGATTGCTGTGAGGGTGTGGGAGTTAGTCCAGCTACAACATCACATCTCCAGGTGTGATTAGCTGGACCACGCTGCATGGTTTGCTCTTAGTCTTGGTTTTTGTGTGTGTGTAAATTACAGAAAACACTAGTTTTACAGCATGTATTTCATAACATTCATCCAGTGCCAACATAAGGTGGGGGGAGGCGAGGGGCCCAGCGAGTGTTGTGTGATGGATGCTTGCCGAGACAGTGCCAGTTTCAGTGCCTGAGCTCTGTTGTGTCTTTAAGGAACTCAAACACCCTTATGGGTATCTTTTCATCTGTCAGTTGACAACTTGTAATTTGAAAGCTTTTTACAGTATTCCTCTGAGTAATGTAAACATGTTTTGAATTTCTTTTGAGTGCTTTTCTTGTACTCCATTTTCCTCTGTATCTTTTAAGGATTACTTTAGAAAAAAATGTCAGTGTGTATTGGAGGTAGAGAACTTCTTAAAAGAATTAATTTTAGGGTTTGGAAAGCTGGCCCCATTGTGAAGGACGAACAGCTCCTGTGGAGGGCCTGAGCTCCATTCCCAGCACTCACGTCGGGCAGCTCACAAGTGCCTGCCAGCCCAGCTCTGAAGCCTCTGAGGAAGAAGAGGCTGTGTGAGATTGACCTTCCAACCTCCATCCTCCGTCTCTCCTCATCCCTACCCACCTACAGAACAGAGATCTTCCATCCCACGCAGTTTAAGCAGACCTTCAGCACAGGCTTTTGGAGTTGACTCTGTCTCTATAGGAGGAAGTGACCTCGCTGTGGAGGTAACGTGTGTATAGGAATACTGTGAGGTGCCACGGTAATGGCCAGCTCCTCAGTCAGTAGTGATTTAAGTCTAGCTAAGTCTCAGGTACAAGCGAGGCAGGGTTTTGTTTTGTTTGCTTGCTTGTTTGAGGCAGTGCCCTAGGGATACCCTGGGCTGCCCTTTTGACTTCTTGGGCCATGGTGGCCCCAGAGATTGGTATGTTAGGGCTGATAACCTGCAAAGGTAAGTGCCCTGGTATTTTCAGAGGTTTCTATAAGACTCCCCTCCCCTCCATCTTCTCCTTCCCTCCCTCCCTCCCCTGCAGGGTCTTACTCTGTAGCCCAAGCTGTCCTTGCCTCACCTGCTGTCCCGTCTGTGCCAGACAACTGAAAATCCCTGCTGCTGGACTACGCAGTGGTTATATTACTATATTAGGGGTGCTTTGGAAAAACCCAGTAGTGAAACAGTTGAGAATGGTGTCCTGGCTGGTTTATCTAGGCCAAATGGCTTCTCCCTGCACTTGTATTGAGCTGTGTTCATTCTTGGCCCTGCACTCTTACCTACTCTGTGTATGTTATCCAAAGAGTGACTCATTTAGCCTGTGATTGAGTCTCTCAGCTGACAGTCAGTGTGTATAGTGGTGTGGCAGGCAAACACAGCTCGGTAGGGTGTGACCTAACTGGAAGGGCAGGAGGCACTTTTATAAGAGACCATAGCAGTGTGAGACTGGTCAGAGGAGTGGGCCGCAGCAGGGCTGTGGGGAGTGGGCCCCTGCAGGGGTGTGGGGAGTGGGCCCCTGCAGGGGTGTGGGGAGTGGGCCGCAGCAGGGGTGTGGGGAGTGGGCCCCTGCAGGGATGTGGGGAGAGGGCCGCTGCAGGGGTGTGGGGAGTGGGCCCCTGCAGGGGTCTGGGGAGTGGGCCCCTGCAGGGCTGTGGGGAGTGGGCCCCTGCAGGGGTCTGGGGAGTGGGCCCCTGCAGGGCTGTGGGGAGTGGGCCCCTGCAGGGGTCTGGGGAATGGGCCACTTCAAGGATGAGTCAGAGGGAGAATTTTTGCTTCATGGTCTAAGGGTACCCCCCCTTAGGTAGGGGTGTGGAGTTAGATTTTTCTGGATCAAAATATACATCCATTAGAATTTTCTAGAGGATTTGATATATAAGTCCCAGAGACAGTATTTTAGCTGTATTAAGTCAGAATAATTCCAAAGAGCTGTAATTTTAAACGAAAAGGGAAGGTTCTGATGAATAACACTATTTCACTTTTGATAGTTGATATTTTCTTGAAGTATATATAACTGATAATCAAAATCATATATGTATTATATATTTAAACATAACTGGTTTTAGGAGAGAAGTAAATGAATGGCAAGTGACTGTATTTCTTTCCTTTCTGTTATTTTATATGAAACCTAGTACTTAATATTGTCTATGAAACAAGACCTTGTACCTGCAGACATGATTAAGCCAACTCTGTGGGGAAGGAAAAACTGAGCTGTAATGATTGTTTTGATGTTTGTTGCCAGCAGTCTTGGTTGGAACCTTTTCTGAAACAGCGTCCATGTGTCCTAGGCTGGCCTTGAATTCACTGTGTAGCTGGAGGTGACCTTGGCCTCCTGAGTTTCCCGTCCCAGCCTCTGGGAGCTGAGAGTATAGGGCGTGCCACCACACCCAGCATGAACTTTTTTTTTCAGTGCAAGTAGCATGACTTGTTCCAAGACTTATACAAAATAACATTTATGAAGGGCCCTTGTCTGTCTTGCTTTCTTCCCTGCATCATGTGAGGCCCAAGCCTGTCAGCCTTCTTGTTCACTGGAATAAATACCTGGAACTGGGCTCTGTGCACAAGGCTGGCTGCCTCCTGGGTGTCTGCAGTGCTTGGGATAGCGTGATAAATGGAAACATTTGAAGAAACTCCGCTTTTAGCTTTTCCCTTTCATTACCAGAAGAACAGCTGTGACAGCAAAAGGGAGACTGGGAGAGCGCATTCATATTTAGCCTTGTTTGACAATCCCAGATATTTTTAAACAGGATTGAGTCAGACAGCCTGCAGCCCAACATTCAAACTGTCTTAATCAGCCAGCCTGTTTGGCACACAAGGACCTTGTTTTATTCTAGTAGTAAATAATTCTAAATGAATCAATGTGATGTACTGGCTGTCCCCAAAGTCACAGTGTTCAGTATGTCAGCACAGCCTGTCAGCGTCTCCTGCACATGCTTGCTCTCTTTGCTGCTGGTTGTCGTGGTCCTGGTAGAGTTGGATCCTGTCTCTGGCCGAGGTTTAATTCATGGATTTTGTATAATAGGATGCCCCATTCTGGGCCATCACAGCCTTCTCTCCCTCCTGCTTCCACTTACATTGCCAAGTAAACACTTCTCACCTTCTGCCCAGAAGTAGTTCATGCCGTGGTGCTCATTTCCTTCAGATCTTGGGATCTTAGCACTCTGCTTCTCTGTGGCTTGGAGGTTCTCATCCCAGCAGGCTGCTCTCGGTTGATAGACTCCTCATGCACCCACCATTCCCTTCTGCTCTCCCAGGCCATCTGCTCCCA
Source organism: Rattus rattus (assembly GCF_011064425.1). Taxonomy (NCBI): domain Eukaryota; kingdom Metazoa; phylum Chordata; class Mammalia; order Rodentia; family Muridae; genus Rattus; species Rattus rattus. Next base: position 71,727,671 of record NC_046161.1, on the reverse strand, counting down.
CCATCCTCTTCTGTTTCTAACATAGGTGTCCTTGCCCTCTGCCCTTGCTATGTGGCTGCATTCCTTTTGCCTTCTGAGAAAGGGTTTCTCTCTGCTACTTAGATTATTGAATTAAAGAAAAAAAAAATCTAAACATACTGAAGTGACTTTCCTCTGAACCTTGGTACCTTCTTCAACACCCCTCCTTTTTTTTTCTCTTTCCAGTTGTCGGGCTTATTGAAGACTTAAACTACTCCAGATTCTCAGACATGGAGATTCAGTGTACCTGTGTAATTTTTTAGAAACAGTTTAATTTCTGTGGACTAATAAAGATGTACTTGTGTGTCTGTCACAGGAAAGAGTGGAGAAGCAAGTGTAGATCTAGAATTACCACTGAAGGCTCCTGCTCCCTGGGCACTGTCATCTGTTGCCTTGGAGATGAGAGGTGACTCCGAGGGGTGCTGTATGAGTGAGGGGCTTGATGAGAAAGTGACAGCAGTGGGAGACTGTCATGGCAAAGCAGAACGGTTCAGATAGGTCATCTCAGCAATTGCTTTCCTTTCTCTGGCTTTTCGATGTGGACCTAGGATCAATAGGAAGCGGAGGTGGAAAGAAGACCATAGGGGAAAATCAGAGTGAGCAGTAGCCGGGAACACCCTGCCTCCTGCTGGGAGACAGCTCAGTGCACTGCCCTGGGAACTGGACAGTACTGCATGTAGAACTCAAGGAAGCCTTTGGAATCTGAAGGTTTAGATGCACTGCGGACCAGTGAACTACTGTGAAAGTCAAGATGCTTAGCTAGATATTGGTGCTGAGGGAAAGTTAGAGATGTAAGGTCTACACCGATGCGCTGGCTTTAGGGAATTGGACTGTTGATGTGTAAGTGAAAGCCTAAACTCGGCTCCATAGGTTGTGCAAAGCTCTGGAGCAGGTGAGCCAAAGCCACCAAAGCCATTCCTGCGTCTGCTTGACAATGACAATGACGAGTTTCTTAGAGCTGCCGTCTCTAAGGAGAAATGTGACGTTAGAAGTCACTAGTGCCGGCCATATGTGGAAGGTTCTACCCCTTACTTCATGTAACCAGCTTTAGGTAAGACAGACTGACTCAAAGTAACACCCCAAATTACAATTAGGTCACGTGCCTGTGGGATGCACGCTGCCCGGATGAGCAGGGTCGTCATTTGTTGTTGTTTTATTGACATTCAACATAGGTTTGTCAGCTCTTGTTTTGGTAAGAAAAATGCTTGCCATAATTTAGTAAGAGACACATTGTAGCCTGCCAGCCCTGGATATCATTTCAAACAACAGTCCTCTGTCATTCTTTCCTTCACTCGTTTAGCATCAGGATGAGAAAGCCTTGCCGTGTCTCCCCGTTCTCCTTGTTTAGTTAACGAGTGAGCGCGCTTTGGAGACTGGAGTCTGGCTGTCGCTTTACCTTCTTCTCCTTTCTCTCTTCCTCGGGCTCCTCAGCCTTTGTGGTTGAGCCTCTCCTCACCTCACTTTTAAAGACAACAGTTTGTTTCTAGAAATTAGCTTACAGCTATACCCTTCTTCCCTCTTCTGTTGCTGTGCGGGCTGCACTCTGAGCGATGCGTTTGGCTCTTGACCCCCCCACCTATTCCTCAGTTCCTTTCTTTTCTACGCAGTGGCTCTCCAGGTATCTGTGCAGCATCCTTAAAACAGGGGGCTCACTCAGTCTTGCCTCCTCTGACCTCCACACTCCTCACCCACCCCCATTTCTGACAACAACCTGACAGTATTTTGTATTTCTCTGCGTACACTCCTCTGTCATCTGTAATCCCTGCAGGGTGTCTGGAGAGCCTCACATGTGGCTCTGTAGATCTTCAGGGGGACCTCTGTGTCTTCTTGCAGAGGGATTGACCCAAAGCTCTGCTGTTCCAGGTGTCAGTGGAGTGGTCTCGGGCCATTTATTTGATGCTTCTCTGTCTCTGAATAGGCCTGCTACTCTCCGTCTCCACATTTGTCACACAGAACAAGTGCCGGTGAGCAGCTGATTACTCACTGACGTGAAATGTGTCCTGACAGACAAAGCAGGCTGTCCACAGTCCTCCACAAAAGGAAGGGCTCTGAGTTCTGGAAACAGAACTGAAACCCGTGCTTAGAAGGAAAAGGTCACAGCCTAACGTCTTCATTCCTTGGCATCACTAAAATGGTGGTGGATCGGTGGTATGGACATCAGGAGCTGCTTTACCTTGATAATTTTGGGGTCCAGTGACTCCTTTATTTCTTATAGGAACACATAAACTAAACTTACACATTGCTTTTGGTGTGGGGTAGAACAGACTCTCAGCCTGTCTGTTAAAAGTAGATGCCCTGAAGGTCAGGGGATGGCCTTTGACATCGCGTCTGAGGTGCTGTGTCTGTTGTGAAGGCTCTGTGTGTGAGCGGCCTCCACAGACAGTGCAGGAATGGTGGTCTGCCTGCTCTGCGGCAGCTTGGCCTTGTGAGTGTCCTCACAGAAACTGTCCTGCTGGCAAACTCTGGATTTGGTGTGTTCCTTCCAAGACGGCTAAAACCCACTTGTCAAAAGCAGTTCAAACTCAGAGATGATGATGATAATTTGCAGTGGATCTGAATTAAAGGTTATCTTAAAAAAGAGGAATAAAAATAACAAAATCTGATACTTGCAAAATGCCTGAGAGAGATTTTGTTATTTTTATTCTTGTCTGTAAATGGACATGTCTAATATGAACTATAAAAAGCAAGATTAACATTTTTTTGTCTTTTACAGTATTGGCAAGTAGAAGTTTTGAGTTATGTAATTTAATAAGTTGATGGAAATCTTAACGCTAAGTATTAATTTACTAAGAATATAATATTAAATGTCTCTAACCTTTATATGGAAATACATTCTGATTCTGGGTTTAGTCATTATTGCTTCTCAAATCATTTGAGCAACAGTAAAACGCTCATATTCTTGCTAATGGCCTCACTCTTCCCCAGTGTGTTTGTTAACTATAAGGCAGAGATGTGACTGCTGCTCATAGACAAGGAAACCGTGTGCTGCAAATTAATAGTGGACCGTTAGGCTGAGCCAAAGTCAAGGGAACTTTCTAGTCCTCAAAGTCACCCCTTCCTTACCTCACATTCATGCCTCAGCTTGTCCTCTACCAATGGCTTCTCTCCTCCTCCTGAGCTTTGCTAAGGTCCACCGGTGGCCTGTCACCAAACAGTTCTTGACTAATGCTATCTTACCAAAGCCATAACATGAGGCCAGGGGAGCCCCAGCTTTCAGTAACTTTCTTTCAAAGCACATGACTGCTCAGCACTCTTTAATTACACTCATACCATTCTTGTCTGAAACTATTCGTTTAGAGCACAGATATTTAAAGGTCATGATTGGCATGTGCACTCAATGGACAGAAGTCAGGCTTGGTTTTGTATTCCTTCTCCTACTTTATATATTCCCAGAGTATAACCTGGAGTGGAAATGCCTTCTTCTAACCAGACCTAGTGTAGGTTGCTTTTGCCTTGACTTGCTCAGCTGTGTTCTGTTATCCCAGAATCCCTGCATTCCAAACTGTTACTAAGCAGAATTTTTGGAATTTGTGTGATGTGTGTGGCCGTCTTTTCAAGCCTCAGTGGTGTTCCTGACACCCAGATAGAAAGGAAGCCTACTTCCTGAGCTATCTGTCTTATACAATGGAAGTCTGTCTGAACTGTGTCTTTTCCCCCCAGTTATTTTCACTAATAGAACATCAGGCCTCTATAGAATTCATATTGTGATGTGTGGCAGTTACAAGGCACCCCTTCTCCCCATCATTATACAGACCCAGCAGACCCAAAATTGTGGCAGGAAGGGACTGTTGTGGTCTGTCCAGGCTGCTGAGCATTTTCCAGGCCAAGGCAGGCCTGTGTCCTACGGCTGTCTAGGTTGCAGAAACAGCAGTGCTAATCCTGTGACAGATTTGTGTCTTTTTTATTCCTGTTGCCTGCTTTTAAATTAGAAGCTATTGATCGTGCAAAACCATGGGTTTCCTTCCATTTCCATACATGTACATAGTGTATGTGCTCTTGTCATATCCGCCTTTCGTTTTCTGTTCCCTTTCCCTCTTCCACATCCTTAATCATCCACCCCACGCCTTCCCCTCGCCTCTTTCTTGTTATTACTTTGAGATAGGATTTCATTCTGTCTCCCAGATATCCTGGTTTGTACTGTGTAGCCCAGGCTCACTATCTCCCAGCTGCAGCCTCCCAAGTGCTGGGGTTGGGGGCCTGTGCTGCCATGTTTGGTTGGCACCCTGTCTCTTCCTGTTATTTTCGTGGAAGCCCATGGAAGAAGGACCACCTGTGGCGCTTCTCTTTGTCATGCTGCCTTAATTTTCTTACTCGATCGTTAGTTCCACTCATTTTCCTACAAACGGCAGCATTTTACCCCTCATGACAGACTGAATCTGCAGCGTGACTGTAGACTATGTCTCTTCACCCGTTTCTGCATCAGCAGGCATCTAGGCTGCCCATGTAATGGCCGGTATGAAGAGTCCTGTAGTGAGGACAGAGATATCCTCACTGTGCGCTGGCTTTGATTCCTTTAGGTACTTCCTCAAGCACTAGATGGCTGGGGCTGTGGTAATTCTATAGTTAGTGTTTGGAGGAACCAGTCTACTGACGTTATAGTCTGGGCCTATCATACCCCCGTCAGCAGTGTAAAGGAGCCTCCAGCCCATCTTCACCAGTCATCTTACCTTTTCTTGATGGAATGAGCTGGGGTAAGAGTCATTTTCATGTGCATTTTCCTGATGACTAAGTATGCTAATTAAGCATCGCATTTATTGGTAGTTTGAACTTCATTTGAAAACGGTTCAGCTTTTTTGTACCCATTTCTTAGTTGGATTACTTGTATTGTTATTTAATGTTTTTATTTTGAGTTCTTTATATATTCTGAATCTTTATCCCCTGTCAGATTAATAACAGGCAAAGACCCCCTCCTGCCAGTTTGCTATTTCGTACTTGCCAAGGCTCAGTACAAGAACAGAACTAGCAGAATGAACATTTATCACAAAGAGGCTTTGTTAGATTGGCTTACATCATTTGAGTTGGATAGGCCAGCAATGGTTGATGATGAAGAGACTGAGAACCTGGTGCTTGCTCTGTCCACAAGACGTCGGTCTACGTCAGAAGGCTGAAGAAGCTGCGTTCTGGTGTAGGGAAGGATGGCAAGAATAGCAGCAACAGGGTGGGTGCATTAATAAGTAGGGAGAGGAGGCAAAAGCAGCACTGTTTTCCCTCAGACCAATTCTGGGCTGCTGAAGACACCACTCATTCTGGGGAAGGCCATCCATCATTATTTAATCCTTACAGGAACTACCTTTTGTGACCTGGCCAGAGGTGTATTTCTTAGTTTATTCTAGACCCAATAAAGTTAATAATCAAGATTAGCCACCAGAAGTTCACTCCTTGACAGCTTGATACCTAATTATATCTCCTCGTGTCGTGTTTACTTTCTCAGTGAATGCAGTAATGACTGAGGTTCTACCTAATACCATACAACTACCCCACACACAGCTAAAACACCGTTATTAGCAAAATAGGACGAGTGCTCATGGCAGCCACAGTGCCCATTTCTGTAACTCGTCATACGCACGGCCTTAAGAGCTATTTATAGCTACCTTTTCTAACACTCATTCTGTTTTTCCTTCATTCTCCGCAAGCAACCCACCAGGTCATGCTTGGTCTTTATCTGGAGGGTGACTCACACCTCCATTTCTGTAGGTTATGGGCCATTTATTGTCCCTGCCTGGTTGAATTGTAGTTGCTCACTGACCTTAATCATAGGATATCATACCACCAAGAGACACCATCACAGACCTCTTCTATCCTTATACCTTTTTGCATCGTGGGGAAAAAAAACACAGTCTAGCTTTTTCCTGATGGCCTGGATAAATCGTCCTTTCCAACACTAACTCATTTCTCAGCCTGTTGACTCAAAGGCATCAGAACTGAAAGTGGCCAGGGGGACAGCCTTAGTTTCCTGTTCAGAGGAATAGTTTTGCCTTCAGCAGGAATATTACCCCCTCTAGAATCAAAATGTTTGGCCAACAGAGCCTGAGGTCACAGAATAGTGACCCCACTACTACCCCTTAATTCCAGGAGCCATAAATCCTGGCTAGAAGAGAAACAACACCATTTAATGAATGCTAGTGTAGCCTTCTGGAGAACCTTGCCTTAGACCTCCAGATATTGCTACCTATGGCGTTGTAACCAGCTTTTTAAAGACCATCCCACCATATTGTCAAGCTAACTGCTTCAGGATGCATAAACTCACCGTCTCACTTCTTTGGGTGTGAGGTGAGTCCTTAGTCAGAAGCAGTGCTGTATGGAACACTCTGACTGTGGTAAGGCATTATGTAAGTTAATGGACAGTAATTTTGACAGAAGAACTACATGCAGGAAGGCACGCCCATACTCAGACATATCTGGTATCCTTCCAGTTAAGTATAAAGCCTATTACCAGATTCCTTTGTTTATTACCCCAGGAATGGTGCTAGGGGGCTCAGTATTGATCTCCGTAGCTGGTGTATTTGGCCTACCTTGGTGAGTAGAGGCGTACATTATTAAACCCATGCATAGCTTCCATCCCTGCCACCACAGCCGTCTGTCCATGTGGGCACTAGTCAGGGAACGAGGCTGACTAATCAGTGGGGTCACCCTAGCTACTTATTACTGTTCTCCTTTGCTGAGGGTAGCCTTCAGTTCAAAATGTACATGTGATACAAATATCTTTCTGCTCCTTGTGTATTTCAGAGACCTTTTTCTTTCTCATCTGCCTTTCTCACCAGTTTTCAACTCACCAGTTTTCTAACCTGCTTCTTTAAAGGTTTTTACCATTCAGCCACTTGGCCATAGCTCACAGATGACTGTTTACTTGCACATCTGAGTGTCTCTTTTTCCAAGCACAGTGGACAATTACATGCACTACCCAGAGTTTTTCCCATTATGAAGATTTCCCCTCACCATTGTCTTTCAGAGTTGTCCCAGACAGGAGTTGTAGTGCTGCAGCTGTCCACTGTAGTGCTGCAGACTCACTACGGGGGCCATCAAAGGTGCCCAGTACCTTCTGTCTGCCACGGACACCTCACTACTGTGGGTCTTCTGGATCATAGAGCCCAAGAAGCAGAGGGGCCTGCACAGCAGCAGGGACCTGTTGAAGCCTTCTGTCCCGGGCTAGCAGGTTTCCAAGTTCTTGGTATATGGGCCAAAGTAACACAGAAAGTGTGGAATGGGCTGTGTCCAGAATGTACGGAGGCCAGGTCAACACTGGGATTCGTCCTTGCTGGTAGAAGGGTCAGCAGCAATGATTTATCTTTCCCCTTAGAAGGAGTGTCTGTACAACCAGTGCACTGGGTCTGTCACTGAGCTTAGAGCTCCGTAAATTTTGATTGGATTTAGTGCCTGTCCTTGGATGCACACATGCTTTACGGACAGGGTCAGAGTAGTTACTCACTCCTTACTCACTTGGCCGCCACAGCATGACATCATCACTATAATTAGGTTGTGATACTATGTGGAACAGACAAGTGATCAGAGTCCCTGTGAGCTAAGGGCACAGGGCTGGTGAACTAATAATACCTTTGTGGAGAAAGAGTAGAAAAACTGCTTCTCACGGTCCTTGAGGATTGTATTGATAAAAGCACTAGCAAGATCAATAGGTGCTCAAATAAGGACTTCAGCGTAGCCTCAGTTACGGCAGCTGCATTGGAGTCACCTCATGATTAAGTTGTAACCATCCTATCACCTGCCTCTGTGGGGTCCTACCTTAACCAGAGTGCTTGAGGTGGGGAAGGGGTGGCTCTCAGATCAGTGTCAGTTGTGAGCAGGTCTGATTTTCCCCAGTATAAGGGCCCTTTATAGTCTTTTAAAAGGAAGGATGGGAGTAAAAGAGGAGAGTGTAGTATGAAGCTTTCCTCTGTCACAGCAGGGTCACTCCTCAAGGGAACATGGCCTCCCTTCAGTCACAGGGCCCTGGGTTGGCTGTAAAGGAGCCGAAGTTTAGAAGCTGGTTGAGTATCATGATTGTCTGTCGCTGTGATTCAGGAGAGCTGTTTGTTGGTTCTGCAGCTTTTCTGCTTTTATCGCTGAAGCAGGAGCTTGTGCTTTGCCTGTCTCACTTCTGGGAACATCATGATTAATTACCCAGTGCCAAAGGTCTACTCGAGTGAGACCGTTAGGGACATTGCTCTGCTCGCGTTGTCCTTTAGGACAAGGGCTCTCCTCGCCTTTGCTGGCTTGGCACTTCCTCCTGACCCTTGCTGCTCTGGGATCAATTGGACCCAATGAATTTAAGTTGTCCAGTTGGGCAGCCATCACTCCTGCTGCTATAGTGGCTCCTCAGATGTACAGCTTCCCCTCTCACAAGTCTGTTTCTTGCAGTAGGAGTGCAAGAAACTCCCACTGCAAGTGCAGAAGGCCTTGTGTTCTCTGTACCCCCCTGTGGTGGAGGGTCAGGTTTTACACTGCAATCCTCTCCAGCCTTCCAGTCTCCCCGAGCCTCTGATCCACTTCATCCACAGGAAGCTGAGAACTGTCAGACCTCTCGCTCATTCACACTCGACCATCTTTTGACTCACACAGCAACTAACACCATAAACTTTTGGTACCTTTTCAACTGTGTGAGCTAAAACATTAAACCCAGAATCTCTGCTCATTGGGCCCATACATTTTTAATGTGTCTCCTTAAAGAACGTATTTTCTGTAGACAAATAGTTGTAACAAGCCGGGGCCATATTCGAGTGAGCTAATGGTGCCTGGGTGTTTGTCCTGAGATGACCAAGTGTTAACAGTGCTGCTGGACTTTGTTTGCCCCTGCAGATATACCCGAGATTCCAGAAAGCATCTCCTTCTGCAAAGCGCTGCAGGTAGCTGACTTCAGCGGAAACCCTCTCACCAGGTAACCTTTCTGCCTCCCAGGCTAGGCCAGCACACTTGACAGCCAAGCACAGTGTGCAGCCAAGTGGGGCATCCAGGAGGTGTCTGATGGGGTGCTGTCTCTGCCAAATGATTAATTTTCCAAATGTATGTTCATAAATAGACAGTGGGAGGCAGGCGAGCAGTGGAAGAGGGCACACTGTGGTGCTGATGGGGTCGTGGGGACGGGCAGTACAAAGCAGGAGTTAGTACATTTCTAAAGCAGCGTAAAGAATTCCAGCATGAACGACTCTCGGTTGGGCAGGTGGATTGGCTTAGCAGGTAAAGGCACTTGGCAAGCAAGTCTGGCAGTGGTGAGAATCCAGTTCCTGGAGCCCACGTAATAGAACTGACTCCTCTGGGTTGTCCTTTGACCTCCACACATGCACCATGACACATATATGTGCAGTCAGTGTGTGTGTGTGTGTGTGTGTGTGTGTGTGTGTGTGTGTGTGTGTGTGTGTGTGAAAGAGAGAGAGAGAGAGGGAGAGGGAAAGGGGAGAGAGAGAGAGAGAGAGAGAGAGAGAGAGAGAGAGAGAGAGAGAGAGAGAGAGAGAGAGAGAGAGGAGAGAGGGAGAGAGGGAGGGAGGGGGGGAGAGAGAGAGAGGAGAGAGAGAGAGAATACATGTAGAAATAAATAAGGATGAATCCCCTATTCCTCTGTTGTCTTGTGGGGTAAGACTGAGACCAGAGAGACTCTGCACATTTACTCAGGCAGTTGCTTGTCTTTATTGACCTTAGGGCCACAAATTACTAGGCTTATGCTTTTCCACTGACGTATATCCCCAGCCTGAAAAGTCTTATTCAACTCATTTTTAATAGTCCAGTAATGAAACATTTATAATCTCAACCTTTTATAAAAGAAGCACTCACAAAAATCCCTTAACGCCATGCTTTCCTTACTCTGGCAGTAACTGTGGGGTTTACTTAGGTTTATCTGAGTGTGGCCACCTGCCCCATTTTACTACTCAGCGCAGCTCTGCCCTTCCTGGTGTTTCACAGAACACTATCTGGGTGTGGCTGAGGGGCATTTTCAAGACTCCTTGTGGCCTGGTTGAGTTGGGAGTCCACTGGCACCTGCCTTCAGGGGTCTTTGTTGCCAGGAGAAATGAGCTGATGCCCATAGGCAATGAAGAGGTAGCTGTTAGGTGTGTCTTCTAGAGGATTCCCTGGACCGTTGAGTCTGTTTGCAGGATTCCTCAAGGCTCTGTACATAGCTGTTCCCTTCTTCAAAACTGAACTGGATTTATCTCCTTCATTTCAAAATTGAGGCTCCTTGAGTATGGAACAATTCCCTACTTAATTTTGTTATGCCCATATCTCACTGCCAAGAATTAAATGTGTTTTTACAGAGCTTCTGGTTTCTCTCTTTCGAATTTCAGCAACTGATACTCGTATCATTTACAACTTAAAAACAATCATCTTTTCTGGTGTAAAGGCTAATGCCTTTCTTCTATGTTCCTGTCCTCAAGCCGTATGTCCTTCCTACTGTCCTCCATGGAATCCTACCTTGTCTCAAAACCTCTTCAGTGTCCTGTCCCCAAAACTCAGCGTTTCCCCATCCATGGCTTTGAGAGCCTCCTCAGCTCTCTGTGCTTAGTGTCTACCCTGATTGTCTTTCCCCCCTTTGGTCAGACCCCAAGCAGTAATGAAGCACTGTGTTCGTTTTTGAGCTCCCTATTCTTGCAGTGATCCCTCTGATCCTTCCAGCACCCTTCAGGTCTAAAGAAAGCATTTCCCTCACTCCCCGATGCCCCTCTGGTCTTTCACAGCCTTGTTGGTGTGTTTTCATAGCACTTGAAATCCACACTGTAGTTATCCCGCTGATAAAGACCCCTTCAGAAATGACGAAGTGACTTGTACTTCTCTCTCCTTTATTACTGTGTCTCCAGCCCCACTGTCGTCCCTGGAGGAAGTGCTCAGTAAACGTTCATTGCGCTGAGTGAACCAAGCTCTGCTGCAGCTCATGTGCCTGGTGAGCTGGGCGTACCTGCTGCAGCCGAGACCTGTCCACACTGTCACTTAATCACCTTCTGATTTCTGCTCTTCTCTTTCTAATGTCTGCCAACTGTTGCCGCCACAGTTGTCTGTCACAGCTAGAACACACCCAGCTTATTCCTGTTTTTATCCTGGCCTCGTACGTGCAGGATTCTTAGAGATAAGCAGTTTCACTTGGCAGGTGTCCTGATGTTCAGAATTAAGATGTTCTTTGTGAGCTGAAGGTAACTTGGTTATTGTGTGGTCCACTTAGTTTATGGCTGAGGAAACCGATCCGCAGCTAGGTGTAAGGACCTCTAGATGGTGCAGCTACTCAGAGCGAGCATTGGAACCCCTGTCCCGGCCTCTGCCTCCCTCCCATGCTACACAGGCTACTCTTCCTGCTAGCTAGCTAGCTGCTTTTGAGTTCATAAAGGGGTGTATACTTACGACAAAACTCAAGACAGACCAAATAAACTGTCTTTTGAGATGTAAGTAACAATCTTCAGAAAGCTATTTCTAACAACAACAAAACATTCCTGTTGGTGTCCTGTTCTTGGATACCTAAATTTGGTTTTGAATTATGAAGTGGACCCATATTAAATGTCAAACACTAATACAGGATTTCTTTTTTATGCAAATGAATTATCAAAAGAAAAGACAAGTATAGTGGTGAAGAGCTCACTGCTAAGCCAGAGGTCTGTTCATGCTGTGTGTGCGTGTGTGTGCGTCTGTGTGTGTCTGTCTGTCTGTCTTTGTGTCTGTGTGTATCTGTCTGTGTGTATGTGTGTGTGTGTGTCTGTCTGTGTCTCTCTGTGTGTGTGTCTGTGTCTGTGTGTGTGTCTGTGTCTATGTGTCTGTCTGTGTGTCTGTCTGTGTGTCTGTGTGTCTGTTGCGTCTCATTATAGATGTGATTAGATTCTTTCATCTTTAGTCATGATTTCCCCCCAAAATACAGGTAACTGTAGGAATATTAAAACTAGAATTTCTTTGTAAAATTTAAATACTGATTTTTATATTAAATTTTTACTATTTTGTGGAGATGAGACATGCTAAAATGCTTTTGAGGACACTATGCGGTGAAAGATAAAATTATGTTAAATGAGTGACATCTTGAATTTAAAATGAAGTTAGACAGTAGCAGTTGGCCGGCAGCCCATCAGTGCAGAGTAATCCTTTGCTCTGGGTGGGCATTGCGAGCTGTCCTGTGGCTCAACCCCCCACGGGCTAGCTAAATCGTGTCTGTATTTTCTTTATAATCAGTGCAGTGTTTCCATCCTCGGTAGGTTTTTGTTTTGGTTTGTTTCTTAGGATTTTCTTCTCTTTTGTCTGAGATGCGGTCTCACTGTGCAGCCTTGGCTGTCCTAGAACTCACAGCCATCTACCTGCCTCTGCCTGTGAGTGCTGGGATTAAAGGAACATCCATCACACGCAGCCAGGTTCTCACGAGTTCTGGCTCCAGGGGCAGCATCTTTCAGGACACTCAGTGTGTTAGACCTTGCATATCTACCTGCTTTGGGGATTGTGTTTGCCGCCCGCCATCAGTAACCATCTACGTGGCCTGTCCAGAAGTGGTGGACACAGGCGTTGGTTATTGCTTATACGTGTGGTACACATAGGACAAGGCCACTGTGGAGGCTGTTGCGGCCAGCACATGGGGAAGTCTGTGTCTATACTTGGTGTGCACTGCTTTCCTTGTTGAGTTGACACACTCGTTGTCGTTTCAGGTTGCCCGAGAGCTTCCCTGAGCTACAGAACTTAACATGCCTTTCTGTAAATGACATCTCGCTGCAGTCTCTGCCGGAGAATATTGGAAAGTAAGTTTGTGTGGACGCTTGTGAGTGCCAAGGCTTCATACTCTACCTTTGCAGCCTTCACACAGCCAGGGGCCAGCCATCCTTCAGTTGTCACCTTCAAGAGAGATCGGAGTCAGTCTTCCGTCTGAGGGTCCAGCCGCTTCTGCGTCTTACTATTTATTGCCAGCTGGGCTCCCCTGTGTACACTGTATGTGCCAGGAAGCCAGGGGACAGTGGGCTGTGGTGTTCTGCTCTGTCATCAATCCTCTCTGCTCTGTTCCTTTAGACCAGGTCTCACTGAGCCTGGACTAGTGCCTAGCCACCCCCAGTGATTCCCATCGCCACCTCTCTCAGCTCTGGGGTTACAGGTTACTGTTGGCCACACCCAGCTTTTTACATGACTTCTGGGATCCAGAGTCCCACGCTTGCTTGGCAAGCATGCATTTACCCACTAAGCCAATTCACCGGGGCCTGGCTGTCCCTAAATCTTAATGGCTGTACACTGTGGTGCTCCTTTGTATCTGCAGGAAGTCTGATTTGCTTCAAGGTCTCCTTTTGTTTCATGGTGTTTTTCAATATATGTGTGCCTTTGTCTGTGTCTATGACTTGTACTTCTCAAGTGCTCACGGAGGCCAACAAGAGGGTGTCAGGCCCCCACAACTGCTTGAAATAGGTGCTGTGAACTGAATTCTGGATTCGCATTTGCTCTGGAGTTTAGGCCAACACTGGACAAATGGCATCTCATAAAATTAAAAAGTTCCTGTGCAGCAGAGGAAACAATCAGCTGAGTGAGGAGGATGCTCACAGAGTGGGAGGGAGACTGTGCCAGCTGATAGAAGATCAGTATCCAGAATACACAAAGAGCTCAACGCCAGACACTGACCCAATTAAAACACGGATCCGAACCCAGCAGAGGGTCCCTAGAGAAGAACAGCTAAGAATTACGATGTTCACACTCCTTACAAAGGAAGAAAAGGGAGGGAATATGGTAGTTCATCAACAGAACCTTAACAGTCCTTACCATAACAGACAAAAATGTAAAGATTGGCATGGTGGACTTGACAGATGCACCTGCCTGTAAATGTTATTTTTAATATAAATGTATGTAGTAAGTCAATTCTGTGGCTGTATTTCTTTATCCTAGCTAGTTCTCAGTGACAACACAGGGAGACCAAGATTATTTTCAAGCTTCACCTCAATACCTGGGCAGTCTAATGTTCTGTCTTAACCCCCTAAGCTAATCTGGCTGCCTCCCATTCAGGATCCTAACAATACTTGCACTGGTGGCTTCCCGTTCTCCAGCTTAACCCCATAAACTCTCCCTCTGACTCCTAGTGGCAAATCTCAGTCTCCCTCCCTCCCTCCTTCCCCAGGCTGGTGGAAGTGCCACCCTGTTCTCTCTTCTGCCCTAGCCATTGGGTGATCAGCATTTATCGACAAGGCAAAAACTGGTGGTAAGAATTGTTTACACAAACTTGAGACAGGAGATTCTTGACATAAGCATTGCAGTGCCAGGTCAGGATAGAAATGAGATATGAGGGCAGAGAAATCGACATTCTAATAATATAAGGATAACATTTACACAGTGCCCCAAAACATTATGCCTACACCTGCCTTTGCAGAGTGTCTTCCTTAATCTTACAGTCAGGAAGCGAGAGAACCCCTAGCCTGGTGTTTTGTCACCAAATGTAAAGCAAAATGTGCTGTGTGTGCATAAAGAAAAAAAGCATCAGTAGCCTAGTGCTCTTTGGTGCGGAGGGCAGTGGTGGTATTGTAGGAGCACACACTGTAGAGTCTCATATTTTCAATAAAATGTTAGCTGATGTTAGCTGAGTGTGGTGGTGCATACCTTTAATCCCAGAAGCAGAAGAAGTCTGAGAGCACCAGGGCCAACTTGCTCTACATAGTGAGCGTCAGGGAATCTAGAATCATAAAATAAGACCTGTCACATTTAATATGAACATTATATCAGTGCATAATGCATTGTATTTAAGATAATAAATGCAAGGACTGTAAAGGTATATTGTAGGTGTGTGGGGAGCACCCTTTCATTGTAGACTGCTACAGCTAAGCTGTGTAGCCTCGGTGTTCGAGGTCTGTTTTTCTGGGCTTCCACTGAATTCCGTTGATGTCTTCCCATATTGCTCTGAGAAGTGAGAACCAGTGCCTGGGTGGTCTCTGCTGATCTTTGTGTCAGGTCCGCTTTAGTTTTGAAGAGTCTGCTGCAGACATTCTTCTAGCTACATCTGGGGACTGACTTCCAGACATCCTGTGCACCTTTCTGTCTTCGTGCACTAAGCAGATTTTACTGTGGTGTAGACCTACGCATGGGCCAAGCAGAGAGCTCCGAAGCCTTTCCTACAAATGTATCTTAAAGTCTACCGAGTGCCCTCTCTCTCCAGACTGGCTGAGGTATATCCTTCACGTACACGTACAGGTTGAAACCTTGGGTGGTGACAAGTAGAGGTGAGCTCAGTTGCAGACCCACAGGTTCCCTGAGCAGTCACTCACCTCCTGTACTGTGATGGCCTCAGTTCTGTGACTATACAGAAAAGGCTGGGTGTCTGGGGGTGTTCAGCTGTGTGTACCTGCATCAGTGAGACTCCATTAACAGCAGGGACCTGGCCTCTCACTCCTCTTCACCTGCTGGGTGAACACACACAGCAGAGCACACAGGATTCACTCCATCAGCACAACTAGACATGGTAGCTTCTGGGCTTAGAGTTCTTGCAAGCTCTGCCACAACCGTTTGGCTTCTCCCGATGCAATGCCCTAGGCTCAGCTGCTATAAAAAGTGGCTATGATGAAATAACTATGAAAAGTACAGCTTCTAACGAAGAATAAGTATTGTCTATTAGTATTGCTTAATTTTCTCTGATATAAGGAGCTATTAAGGAGAAAGGGGGTTATTTTTAGGAAAAAGTATCTACCAAAGAATGGGAAGCTTCTCTCATTTTAGTAACAGTTCTGACATTTATCACATTTACTTCTCTGCCTTTGTTGCCAGAAAGCTTAGAACTAATTCCAGTGTGTAGTGGGAGCCGCTGTGTTAGCGTCCATGCACTGAAGGAAGTAGGGAATAGGGTAAGGTGTGGCTGGCAGCTGCAGTGAGGCAAGCGCTACCGAAGCTCATATGCTCTCACCACAGCACCCTTGATCCCAGGGCTGGCACCAGCCACCTGAGCACCATTAACTTCTTCTGCAGTGGTGATAAGCACCTTTTGTGTTTGCGTTGCTGTGGATGGTCAAGGTCGTGTCAGCCGCAGAAGGCACGGCTTCCCTGCAGATACCGATGTTTCTAAATCGCACACTTCTCCCAGTAAGCACATTTACAGGCTCTTGCTTTCCACGGTTTGAATGCTTTAGGTCAAGAGTCTTTCTGTGTGTCTGCACGTTACACCTTCCGGGATGATTTTTAAAGGGTACCCGGCAGCAAGCGTCCCTGAAGATCTAGAGAAGCTGAAACCTTTACCTAGGGCTGATGGAAAAGGTCAGCATCGCAGCCTGATAGTAGCAGTTTGGGCAGGTTCTCTCTCAAGGTTGAGCTTAGCTCCCATGTAGCCCAGCTATTCTAGCCATGTGTACGCCAAAGATTTAAAGACATGTCCATACCCAAGTTTGATGGTGAGTTCAGAGCAGGGTTCTTCATAATGCCCTCACAGTAGAAGCCACTCACACTTGGATGCGTGAGTGAGTAAACTACTATAAAAGCAACTCAGTACTGCTACATGCTACCACAGGAGTGAGCCTTGAAAAGATACGAAGGAAGGAAGGAAGGAAGGAAGGAAAGAAAGAAAGGTAGGTCAGACCCTAAAGGGCGCATACCATCCAACCCTGCTTATGCAGAGTGACAAGTGCGCGCAAGTCTCCAAAGCAGCTAGCAGTTGTTAGCGGCTGGAGGGTTGAACAGGTTTGAAGATGAAGGACTGAATTTTAATGATTTCTCCCTAGTTATATGTGCTCGAAAGAATTAAAAACATGTCCGTGCAGGAATGGCTTGGATTCTTTTGAAGAGGGGAAACACTTTCAGGAATAAGTAATAATGTTTGCATAGCTTGTACATAAATGTGCTAAAAACACAGAATAGTACACTCCAGAAAGAATCTAATAATGGATGAGTTGCCCCGAGGTCACCAGTCCAAATGACTTGCTCCCGGTGAGCAAGCAGACGCTTGCAGCCAGTCTGTGGTGCTCAAGCGATGCAGGGTGAGGGTGAGGGTGGGGTGGGGGTGGGTGAAGGTTGGAGGTCACAAGGCCCCGGTGGGAAATAGCAGAGTGAGCCGAGGGCCTGGGAAGCCTGAGGCCCGGCATTAGGCAGTGTGCTACTTTGTCCTGGACTTGTGTAACCTTGCCATGAAAAGTTCCTATTATTTGCTGTTAAATTAATGCTATAAAAAGGAAGGTAGCCTCAGAGTACTTTGATTAAATTTTCTCCTCACAGTGTAGCCTGCTTAGAATAGCAGAACTGTCTATGCCATGCTAGTATAGGCCCGGCACAGCCATTGGTCACCGAATAGGTCTTATCAGTAAACATGTAATTATGATAATTTGGTGGTAGAAATAGAATGAGTAGGCAGGCCTTAGGTTCTCTGGCAGGCTGAGCTAGAACACGTGGCTATGATTTTGTATGTGCTGCCCTTGCAGCCAGTGACCTTGATTTCAGTGGACTTGAACTAAGTAAGCCCCGGGGCCTTAGCTGACAAAACTCGCACTGGGCTACTCAGCTGTGTGTGGTAGAAGAGAAAAGGCTTTGACTAAACTGCCATTTTAAATAATTCCTTTTTGAGGTCTGGGGATTGCTGTAAAATACTGTTTCAAAAGCAAAAGTAAAGACTTTATTTTTAACTTTGGAGTCTTGGGGCATAGTTCACTGATAGAGTACTTTCACCAGCAAAATTGTTTTTGTGTTTTTTTTTTCCATTCAAATTGCTACTCTAAATCTATCTATCTATCTATCTATCTATCTATCTATCTATCTATCTATCTATATCGATCAATCGATATAGATTTTTTAAAAGTGGTGTTTCAGTATATTGCCATTTGTTTGCTTGGTTTAAGTATCTTTCATTCTGTTTTCTAGATGACTTGGTAATGAAAATTGGAAGCATCGAATTGGATTTAAAAGATTATTTAAAACAGTTTTAAAAAATATAAATTTCTCAAAATAACCATTCATTCAATCCCTTGAAATAGAATCCTAAGAATACAGTTAGCCTCCATTCTGACTTAGAGAGAGTGTAACTTCTGCTCTGCCATTCTGACCTGTATGATACCAAGGAGCCCTGCTTCCTGTACTTCCTGGCTGGCTTGTTAGCTTTTGTACCCTGCCACTGGCCTAAGGTAGGGATAGTGCTAGTGGCAAGAGATAATTGGTGTGTTCTATAGGACAATGAGGCCTAGGATTGCACAGGAATTTAACTTGCCAGGAATCAAAGATGAAAGATGAGATGTTTTTTAATAGGGAATGATTTTTAAAATCAAGATTTGTGTGGATAATGAGACACTGTGCAGCTGTTTTAAAAATACAGTATGTGGGGCTGGGGATTTAGCTCAGCGGTAGAGCGCTTACCTAGGAAGCGCAAGGCCCTGGGTTCGGTCCCCAGCTCCGAAAAAAAGAACAAAAAAAAAAAAAAAAAATACAGTATGTACAAGGTGAAAAGACAAGCTGTGCCGAGGAAGAGCAGTGTGTCAGGTACACAGGAGAGGTCAGGCCTCCAGCTCAGTATGGCAGGGTCGGGGAGGGCTCACTGCCTACGAGCAACTTTTTCTCTTGCAGAGGGTTAAGGTGCAATTCTCACATGATGGATGGTCCACAAGCATCAGTAACTCCAGTTCCAGGGGATCTGGTGCCCTCTTCTAATCTCCATGGGCATCAAGCGTACAGATAATGCACATTACCTACACACAGGCCAGTCTCTCTCTCTCTCTCTCTCTCTCTCTCTCTCTCTCTCTCTCTCTCTCTCTCTCTCTCTCTCTCACACACACACACACACACACACACACACACACACACACACACACACACACAAACACACAAGTTTTCTTTTTTAACCCATTAAAAAGGACTATAGAGGACTGGAGAAATGGCTAAGAGGTTAAGAGCCCTGACCGCTCTCCCAGAGGTCCTGAGTTCAATTCCCAGCAACACATGGTGGCTCACAACCATCTGTGATGAGATCTGACGCCCTCTTCTGGTATGTCTGGAGACAGCAACAGTGCACTCACATACACAAAATAAATCTTTTAAAAAAAAAAAAAAGACTGGAGTCATAGCTGCTTATCTTTGAAGAAAGGAAAATTTTAGTTAAAAAGTCTTTTGGAAAGTGATTGTGATGGTGCTTTAGAAAGGAATTAATATGGAAGGAAAACTTTGTGTTGAACTTGTGGACTTTAAAAGACACACACACACACACACACACACACACACAATGTCTTTATACATATATGCACATACATGTTATCCATTGCCAGTTCACAAGGCTTGCTCTCCAACTCCAGAGTGAGAAGCAGAATACTGGAGCAGTTGCAGTGCAGACTCTCGGTGAAGCCTGATCTTTTACTCCCCACCCCACCCCTGTTCGTGTGAGACATCGCCCAGCCTCTTTCCCTGTGAAGCAGCTATAATCATACATCATAAAGTACATTGCCAATATCATCAGTACTGGTAGAATTGTTAAAAATTAATACTTTATGTGTACTAAGTATCTCACTTTTATCATGTTTATAAATTATTAAAAATGCCTGGTTTTTATGTCGGCAGCAGTGTCCTTTACTGAGGTAAGAGAATCATATGGAGGTCTCTCAACTGTCCTGATTCAGAGCACGGACTGAAGATCATTATTTGCTTAAAGCCTTCCTCAGCCCAGCAACACCTCTCAGTAGCACATTTTTACTTTCCTCTTCCTTTTTTTTTCTCCTCTTGGTGATAGATCTCTCTATCTGTCCTGGAACTCGCTCTGTAGACAAGGCTGGCCTCGAACCCAGAGATATGCATGTCTCTGCCTCCTGGGTGCTGGGACTAAAGGTGTGTGCTGTCTATCACCTTGCTCCTTGGTATCACTTTCTTTTGTAGATTCTGTAAGAGATGAGATGCTGCTCGAATGGGAGCAGAGACTGTATTAATGCTGTGTTCTGGGAGATGAGGAAAGAGATTGTTTTCTGTATCACCCCCTAACTCCAGAGCTCTCACACAGATCCCATGTCTATGCCACACAGCCGTCTGGAGACTGGTTGGTTGGTTCTGAACTTGGGTCTAGCACATTCCAAGACAAGATGCTGATGGGAATCCAGGCCGTGGTGATTTCAAATTAGTCCACTGTCCTCCAACTGAGAATGGCTTGTCCAGGTTATACTGAGTTTTGGGCTCAGGGAGGAGGCAGGAGACTCTAGCCAAAGCCTTTCCTTTGTTTGCTGCCACTTGTTTTATGAGTCATGACTTACAGTGTATGTCAGGTACAAAATGGCCACACCAAGCCTCACCTTCCTGGGTCTGAGCTCTCAGATTTCAGTGGTGGGAGGTGAGCTTCCTCAGACACTGGCTGGACTTATGTTCTCGTAATGTACCCATATAAGGACAAGGGATGTGTCAAGTTTTAAAAAGACTAGCCCTGTAATTTGAAAAGGGGAATGTATTAAGCCCTAATCACCACAACAGACACAATGTATTAGAAGCCATTGAAATCTAATAATGAAATATCTCAACCAAACAGGCCAGGATTTGAGCTTTTCAGACTTAGAATGGCTTTCAACATGAGGTCGCAGAGTCTGATTATAATGTCCAAATCTTTATTTTTAATTGCTGGGAGCCATAACCCCAGAAAGGCCATTATTTGCACATATGTTAGCGACACGTATAGGTTTAACTCTGCTTCACCTGAGTAACAGCTGGCGCTCAGGAGACTGAGCGGGGGCGACAAGCATTCTGATCCGCAAGTTACCTCAGTCCACATCCTTGCTGCCTCCTTGCTGTCTGCATTTCCCCCTCCAAAGTGTGGAAACTGGGAGCTGCTTTGGGGGTGGGGGTGGGGGTGGGGTCCTGTTTAGGGTAGGATCTGCCTCAAGTTTTAGGTATCTTAGCAATCATCTTGCCTGGGTATTAGATATGCATGGTAAGTATGCCATGAACTTTCACTTAAAGAGGACTCTTAAAATATTTATTTGTTTTTAATTTAGTATCTTAACTTTTGAAAATTCTGTATGTAGGCATTGTATTTATATAATTTTCCCCTTCTTTTTCCCTTCCAACTCTTCCCAAGTTCCTCTGCCGAGTACTCCCCATAAGTGTTTATGTGTATGCACTCCTGTTTAGGGCTGACCACTGCAGACTGGACATTTTATAGGTTCTCATCCCTGGATAAGATTGATTTTTCTCTCTTTCAGCAGCCATTAGTTGCCTGTAGGTCTTCATCTAGGGATGTGTGGGGCCTTTTGAGATTTCTCTCCCTGTCTTCATTGATGTGCCAACTGGTAGTGTCCCTGTCAGATCTCGATTAGGTGTCATGCTGTTAAGATGTCATGGATGCAGCTTCCCTCTTGTGTGTGGAAGACACTCGCTCGTCCAGCCTTTCTGCCCCCTCTCCGTTTATGTCCCCTGAGCCTTCAGTGTAGGAGTTGTATGTGTTTCCGTTGTAATTGAGTACCTCACTGCTTCCTGTGTTTTGACCACTTGTGAATTTCTGGAGTCAGGGTAGCTGCAAAAAGTATCATTTTTGATGAGGAATAAGAGTTAACTGTTAACTTACAGATGTAATGAGTGTTACACTGGTTAGGGAAGATGGCAGTGATAGGTTCTCCTCAAGGGACCTCCCTCATAAGTCATGGTGATCAGCTAGGTTTACAGTATTAGACATGAAGTCCCACATTGATAGTGGCTTAGCCCCCCCAACAGCTGTTGGTTACCCCTAAGATATAAATGCCACAACTGTACCCTTGGAGACATCTTGTCCAGCCAGTCATTGTGGTTTGTAGGCTTTGCAGTTGGGCTAGTGGTTGATTTCCCCCATTAGAAGCTCAACGATGTACCTTTAGATGTGAGCATTAATCCTCGGGGAGGAGGCTTTCCGGTCAGTTCCAGCTCCGTTCCCCCAAGTCCTGTGCCTGAAGTGTGCGCTGTCTCAGCAGTCGGGTGTTACCTTTGAGTTCCCGGAGGCAACCACGAGGAGCAGCCTTAGCCCAAACTGTTTGGGGACTCCCCGTGCCTGGCACTTGGGGTTTTATTAGTCAGTGACTCTTGAGGGGGTATTATCACCCCAAGTAGAGTCGCTGCATTTAAACTGTGTATATGTTTGTGTAGACACATATGTATTTATATACTTTAGGTAAACATACATAACAAGAGGTTTTAACTGGGAAACTTTCACAGAGTTGTGAGCTCTTAAAATGCTGATAAGTCCAGTGGGAGGACAGCCCCTGGCTTGGGGCCAGGGTAAACTGTGGCTTTGGGTCTTCCTTGTGAGGGAAACCCCAATCTTCCATTTGTGTCATCATAATGCTGCCCACAAGGTGGTTGTGACCACTCCAGTCCGAAGTGGTGTGAGGGAGCCACCCCCTCTCTCCAGGCTCCCTTCTGTGTTTCCTATGCAGATGCTCAGACTAAAGCTTCAGAAACATGTTACAGCAAAGACTCAAAAACCGTGTAAATAACAGCTTCCAAATGCGTTTGATGGGGCTGGAGAGGTGGCTCAGGTTAAGGTGCACATTGCTCCTGCAGAGAGCCCGAGTTTTGTTCCTAGCACCTACCATCAGGCAGTTCAGAACTTCCTGTAACTGCGCTTCCATAGGACTTAATGCCATCCTCTGGTCTCTGTGAACGTGTGTGTGTGTGCGTGTGTGTGTGCGTGTGCGTGTGTGTGTGTGTTTGTGAGCACGTGCACAGATACACAAACCTAGATGCGTAACTAAAAATTATTTAGCGTTTTAAAGTGCATTTGATGATGCCTAGTAAGTGAAATTTCCTGAAGCAAAGGACTTTCCTCCTTGTATCAGTAGATCGATCAGTCCTTAGTTTGTCAAAATAGATATGAAAGTAATAAGTGTTGAATTGGTAGCATGACAATTTAACCAGTAACTTTGTTTTAAAACTCTAAGTGAACACAGATAGGGGCTTACCACCTTTCCAATAACTCTGGGAGAGGACATGAACACATGTCTGAAATCAGACCTTTGCTTTTCCCTTTTGGTGTAATTATTAGCCTCATGTAGGTCAGGACTGGATAGCAGTTCCCCCATGACAGTACTTCCACACGAACACGTCATCGAGAGAAAGTAAAACTAGAACATTCTAGGGAACACACTGGGATTCAATCCATGATTGTTTATTTAAAGCGTGGGTTAGGTTTTGTTTGATCGTGTACATTTGACAACTTTTCTTGGCTTTGTCCTTTGGTGAACACTCCTATTCTGTTTTAAATGTCTCGTTTCTGTGTGTATGAGTGTATGAGTGGGCACTGTATGCACACGGTGCCCATGAATGCCAGAAGAGAAGGTTGGATCCCCTGGGACTGGAGTTAGAGACAGCTGTGACTAGCGTGTGGGTGCTGGAAGCTGAACCCAGGTCCTCTGGAAGAGCAGCCGTCCTCTTCACTGCTGAGTCCAGCCCCGTGCTCAGTTTTAACTGGACAGGATTCAGAATGTAAACAGTCCATAGTATAGTTACAAAGGTTTTGGCACACAAATGTTGAGATTTATGTTTGTACAGAAGCACGTGTGTATCAGTGTGTTTGTTGTGTTTATGCTTTCCAGCATTATAAAAGCGGCCTTTTAGCTCAGCTCACGTGGTCCTAGTTCTGTTGTTTGTTGTTGGGAAGATAGAGAGTAAAGGATTAGGGGAGATTAGTGTTGATGTAGCTCCTGACTCCTGTATGCTGAGAAATCAAATCCCTCCAACTCTAGATGCTGCTAAAGTGATATTAGCAGAATTACCTGGGGTTGGTACGGAGCCTGCGTACTGTGAGATGAAGGTTGGTCACTCTGTGGACTCTGCACCGTGCAGTGTTGAGATGGCTCAGTATGTGGGGCTTGTGCTGGTGAGGTACTGACTCTGTCCCGGGTAATCATTGTCAGGGGAGAGGGTCTGCCTGTTCCATAGTGTCCTGATTGGCTCTCTTCTATGTGAAAGGCACGAGAGTCTTGCTTCAAAGAGCACCGAGAGCAGTGTCAGTATAGCTACAGTGCTAAGTCAGGTGTACGGTCAGAGCCTCCTAACACATTACCCTGGACAAATTAAAGGGGATGTATTTCCCCTGCTGGTCGGTGGCCATGGGGTAGAGCACTTGGCTTCTGTAGATGAGACACCTTAGTTTAATTTATATATATATATATATATATATATATATATATATATATATATACATATATATGTATATATATATAATAAATATAATAAATATATAATTTATTACAATTGTTTGGACTGGGGCATGCTGTTGTGGTTATCATTATTGTGGGGATTGGCTGCACATCCTTGTTGCCTTTATCTAATAGAGTATTAGGGGTTTCTATTCCACTTAGACCATATAGTTCTCAAATAAAAGACACAGAGTCTTTAGATTTATAATAAGCTTTAAAATAAGCTTTTAAAGATGAGGGTTAATATCTGCTTTCCGGTGGTGATCCCTGAGGTATCACTTTCCGTGTTCTGCCTGGGTCGCTCCTGCTCCCTCAAGCCAGCCCTCAGGGTCATGCCCTCACCTACCTTCACCTATCCCACGGTGATTTCCTTTCTTTTCCCTCTTCGCTCTCCTTGTTCTCCTCATGGGTCCTGCCTGAGACTCCAAGCTGGGGAACCTTCACTCTATCCCATCTCTTCTGCCTAACCCAGGCTGTAGGCATCTTTATTAACCAACCAGGGATAACTTGGGAGACAAAGGTTTACACAGCACCATTTGGTGTACATGAGGGTCTCCTTGTCTAGGGTGCAAGCAGATCTTGGGGGCCAGTATTTGGCATTTGAACACATAACAGCACAAGACCAATCCCATACTGCACGCCACAGTGAAGGCCAGAAAACAGTTGGCAGGAATTGGTCCTCTTTCCACTCACAGATCCTGGGGTAGGGGTGTGAACTGATGTTGTCAGGTCTGGTGGCAAATACCTTCATGCACTGAGCCGTCTCATCACTCTAAGGCACCCTGCTCTGCAGCAGGCCTGTTCGGTCACTGATGACCAGAAGAACCCCCAGCCCCTGTGACAGCACATTTCTAACATTCTGAAGTTGAGAGCCTGCGGTCGGCTTCTGTCTTAGTTCAGGGAGTGGTCGTCTTTAGTGGGTAGTAAGTTATTTCCACATGTCTAATGTATAAGGGATTTGTGGGTTAAAACACTATCTTTTATTAATGCCATTGAATGGAAATTTGGGAAGTAAAGATTATGCTGGGTGGTAGTGGTAAATATTTTTATCCTGAGGAGTAACTGGAAGAGGTTTTAGTAAGAGCAGCCTGTGGGAGATGGGGACAGTGGAGGAAGAGTGGGAATAGCTAAGGCGTTTTCTTAACACGGGTTTCCTCTTTGCATTTCTAGTCTCTATAACCTGGCTTCCCTGGAACTGAGAGAGAACCTTCTTACGTATCTTCCTGAGTGAGTCTCTGGGGAAAATGAGATGGGGTTTTGTGCAGTGACTGGAAGTATAGTCCTTCCTGTCCTATCCAAATGAACCATGCATTGAGAAACCAGTCCCAAGAGGGAAGGGTGTTACTCTGTGTGTCTTGAGTCTCTGAGTGTTTTCCTTGTTGTTGGTTGTTTCCACAGCTCTCTTACCCAACTAAGGAGACTAGAAGAACTTGATTTAGGAAACAATGAGATCTATAGTTTGGTAAGTGTGTATCCCAGAGATTTGCTGCTTCTCAGTCCTTGAGATGACAGGCGGGTGGGAAGAGTCACTGGATATGTGTTTCTTTAGGTGCAGCTTGGAAATGCTGCAGCTTCAAACACTGAAGAATGTCCTTCAGTTCACAGTGGTTAAGAAATGTGCTTTGGGGAGTGTCAGGACTAGAGATCTGAGCATTCGGGGACAGGTTTGCATTCTAGGTTTGGGAGTCTCAGGGGCAGTGTTGATACCAGAGAGGCAAGAACTAACCCAGCTGTGGTACCCTGTTCCCATTTGATGATTCTTCCTTCCATAATGGAAGATGGAGGTCTAGGGCCTTGTTACTGTAATGTCACCTTTTGTTTCAGCCAGAATCAATTGGGGCGCTCCTACATCTGAAGGATCTCTGGTTGGATGGAAATCAACTGTCTGAGTTACCTCAGGTCAGTGGGAGCTTCAGGACGTCTCCAAAAGTGTATAGCAGCAACAGTAAACTGTGTGTGTGTTCCCTGCATGGATGGGTCTTTCTAGAGGATCACAAGGAGAAGCATTGTTTACAAAGCACATTTGGAAACAGGCCTCGAGCTTTCACCACGGCACAGCGTGCCACAGGGAGAGTGAAAGCTACAGCCCACCGCCTCTAAAGACAGAAAAGCCCTCTCATCTTGCTACCCAGTATAACTTGCTTCCAGCCCAGCAGATCTGTGCATTACAAAGGCCATAATTCTCAGAGTATGAATCTCTGCTACTGTTTAGTGATGTGTCCAAGTACTTTGCGGTAATTTTGACTACATTTCCCCCTGTGGTAGTTGATGTCAAAGCAGTATTAAGAGGTCCTGGTGCCCTCAGGGCACTCACAGTTTGAGCTGCCACATGGTTAGTTGGCTCTCTACTGCTGACAGCTGTGAGACCTATGTTCTAAATGAACCACGTGGGCCTTGGGCAGTCACCTGAGTGGAGTCCAGCAGGCAGGTACGGTTTCACATGGATCAAATGAGAAAGACCCCATAAAGAAGCCTCCCCCAGCACAACAGGTATCCCTTCCCCACACTCCCTCCTCTACCGCAGCGTTTGAATCCTGAGTGCTCAAAGACTGCGTGCCTTTCATGGTGTGGGTGGTCATATTTTAAAACAGTTTGCACACTGCCCACTTGACTTGTTTGGCCCAGCAGTGATGGGGCTGTGAGCTGTGGGTGGGGAGTGACAGATCCAGGCCAGGAAGTCTGACGCCAGAAGGAAGCACTCATCTAAAATTTGAGTTGTCACTGTTACCACGCTGCCAAGGTTACAGTGATGTCACTTACTGACTAAGGGAGCTGAGAAACTAATTAGACTCTGCGTCTGACATGTGGGCTGCAGGTCAGAAAGAGAAGCAGACAAGCTGCTTGCTGTAGTCTTCGCCTGATACTTAGATTTCACTGGGGCTTGTGTAGATTCCTTGAGGAGAGACCCCTTGGGTGGGAGAGAACACTGTACAATGTCAGGAGTATAGTAAAATACTAGCCATCTGACAATAAAAGGATGTATATAAATGACCATGTGACATGGCATTCTAACCACAAGGAACCGGAGCTCCAGTGGATCCTTCTGTAAGTGTTTCTTGAAAAGTCTCATTTGCCTATATATGAAATGTACTAAACCCAAAACCTCCTTCACACCCCCTGGCTGTGACCCATACAGTTCATCATGTTCATCTGAAAGAAGTCCAGAAATTTACTCATGTATTTATGCCTAGATCTGTGCTAAAGTAACATTCTTAGAACTGAAACCTTAAATTATTTTATCTAATTTTAGTATTTCATGTGTGAGTGGTTCTGCCTTCTTGTGTGACTGACAGTCATGTTTGCTCAGGGCTCCTGGAGGCTAAAGAAGGTATCGGAGCCCCAGGGACTGTAGTTACAGGTGGTCATATACCCGCATGTGGGTGTTAGGGATTGGACCCGAGTCTTCTGGAAGGGCAGCCAGTGTTCTTAATCACCAAGCCACCTCTCTAGCCTGAGAGCTGAGGATATTTAAAAACAGTTTGTCATACAGATATATACATCATATTTTAACTGTACCTACTCTAGCTCCCCTCTTCCAAGCCCCCTCGTCCTGCTTCCTCCCCTCCCAACTTCGTGTTCTTTTTATTTCCTTTTCCTTTCAGTCCCACTGAGTCCAATGCTGCCCATATGCACATGGGTATTACCCACCATTGGGCCCACATTCCCAAAGAAAAATGACCCTTTCCCCAGCAGCCAGCCACTGCCAGTAACTCCTCGCTGGGGTGTGGCTTTGGGAGCCCTGTCCAGCCTGTGCTTGAGTTTTGCCCAGCTGCATCTTGCACAGGTGGCCACATCTGAGTGAGTTCACGAGTGCACGCTCAGAAGGCTTTCCCAGCACGCCTCCCAGCCTCCAGCTCGCTTACACACTCTCCGCTCTTTCCCCTGGGATGTAACTGCCCGATAGCAGACCCCTTTGTGCTATGCCAGCTTCGAGCATGCGTTTCCCCTTTTGTGCCGTCCCCACAGGAAATAGGGAATCTGAGGAGCCTGCTCTGCTTAGATGTGTCTGAAAACAGGCTGGAAAGGCTTCCTGAGGAAATCAGCGGCCTGATTTCCTTGACAGACTTGGTCGTTTCCCAGAACTTGCTAGAAACAGTTCCCGACGGCATTGGTGAGTACTGAGTAGTACCAGCACAGAGTCCTCCCGCTGTCCTCAAGGGCTTTGCAACTCACGCTGTAGTTCTCTGGTCCTGGTCAATGCTGGGAATGCGGCTCCTCGGTTTTTGTTTTTAAAGAAGGAAAGCAGGGAATATTTAATGCAGTATGAGTTTCAAGTGCATCTGTCTATCCATCCTGGTTTGACAAGACCTATAATGTTGTTACTTTCAAGTGTTGATTCATATCTATTTTATCCAGAATTATAAAAGTGATTAATCAAAATGAGAGGGCGTGTTTAAGGCAAATGAACCATCACTAGGACGTCTCCTGTCAGCCTCCTAAACTGTTCCTGAGGGCATAACTCAGACATCACTAAAGCTTAGGTCTGCACTGGACTTGGTCCTCTTGAGAAGAATGCCCTGGGGAGGTGCTTTAAAGGGGACAGGGATAGAGCTGGTCGCTCCAGCAGCTTAGGAGAGATCTTTTAACCGTCCGTCGGTATTTCCTTTCAAAATAATCCAGGTATTTCCTCTTTCTTTTTTTTTCCCCTCCTCCTCCTCCCTCCTCCTCCTCCCCCTCCTCCCCCCTCCTCCCCTCCTCCTCCTCCTCCTCCCCTCCTCCCTCCCTCCTCCTCTCTCTCTCTCTCTCTCCTCCGAGAGACAGTGTCTCACTATATACCTCTGGCTCTCCTGAGTTGGCTTTATAGAGCAGGCTGGCTTTAACCTCATGGAGATTTGTCTGCCTCTACCTTCCATATGAAGGTAGAGGCATCTCCTTTCTTATAAAAGAACTTAGACCCGTGTGAGAAGTTAGTTCAGAATGTGATAGAAAAATGTCTTTACAGAATATGATAGAAAAACATGTAATTTAAACTGTGAGAAAACTTTTTTTTATCATATCTCTTTCTTGTCTTAATAAACAAGGTGTCCTAAATTTGTTTTTTTTAATATAGATTTTCATAATGTTTTCCTATGTACTGCTAATCCTGTAAGAAAAATAAATGTCTCTTAATGTGCTTTTTTTGGTTGTTGTTCATTTGTTTGAATTTCTCAGATAGAAAGTTATATAATGTAGAAATTTTGAAAACAGACTCAATAAATTAAAAATTAATTAAATGAAATTATCAAAATGGAATTAAAACATGCACATACATGCACACATACACACAGAGAGGGAGAGAGAGTGTAAAGGCAGGGTATCCCCATCCCAGTGCTCCCTCATGCCTATAGTAAGGACCTGTGTTTAACCACAGGTTGTAAAGAAGAGTGTGGCCAAGGCCAGAATGAAAACGATACCCAAGGGCAGCGGTTAGCTAGGTAGGCTACAGGCACCATGTTTGGTTAGTACCAGTTAAAACCGGATGGGGATTTCGACTTTGTAGATCATTCAGAATCATATGGCATCATGTGCTGTCGAGACTAGATTTGGAATCGGAGGAATCCACAGAGAGGAGCTGACCTACTGTTAGCATTAAAGGGCTGTCTGTAGCACGGCCCTCTGTAGCAGGCTTAGTGTATCCTGTAGTTCAGATGGGCAAAATGTTGTCGATCATAAATCTCAGTTTCATTTGAAAGCTTTAACAAAAACAGACATAATTGCTACAAATTACTTTGTGATCCTTCTTGGAGAAAACAAGTATCACATTCACCTGAACTATTCAGGCTGTAGAACCTCCAGCTGGGATAGGGTTAAGGAGACGCCTCAAGCTGCCCTGTGCCCTGTGTAATACCAGCATGACTTCTGACGGCAAGGGCATGTGGAGAGCTACCCGGCACTTACTATGTTATCGATTAGGCTACATAGTGAACTAATTGTTGACTCTTTGCCCCATGGCTCTGCTCAAGATCAGATAGCTCTTCGTCATTTCTCTTTGCCCTGCTTCATGTTTCTGTGTCATTTGATGGGGGAAGGCGTCATGCTCGGATCTCAGTAGACAGTGAGGGGTGCCTGTGCTGTTTGTTTCCCTGACATCAGCTGAATGGCGTAGGGACTTTTTTTCTTTCTCTTTTCCCTGGGGACTTGGAGGTGGCTGTTCGACTCATTCTTCTTTCCTCTTGTCCTCTGGGAGTCTGTCAAGACTTCCTGTTCAGAAGCTCTTTGGAGCTTCTGATCTTTCTGCACACCCAGAGCTACCTCAGGTAGGATCTTCACTGAGCTGTTGCGTTCACAGGGGTCTACTCAGCTATTAGAGTCGGGATGATGGAGTCACATGAGGGTCCCTCCCATCCACAAAACTCTTAAGAGTGCACCAGTAGACAACTATTCGTCCTTCGTCAAAATTCCTGGCTTTCGGTCTTTTTAGTTAGTCCTTTCAAACGATTTGTTTCTAATTACCTATTTTCTGATGTGCTGAACAAATTACTCCGACTCTTGACCTTTAGTGATCTAAATGAGACTGATACAGTATCAGTTTGAAAAGCTGGATGAAGAAAAAAAAACAAGTAATTATTTGAAATGAAAAAGAACAGCAGATGGGGGGAAAAAACCCCAAGTGGTCATTAGGCAAAGAATCACAGCTAATGAGTTTAAATGACATTTTTATAGGAAAACTAAAGAAGCTGTCAATCTTGAAGTTGGATCAGAACAGACTCACACAGTTGCCTGAAGCAATTGGGGATTGTGAAAATCTCACGGAATTAGTTCTTACGGAAAACCGGCTCCTGGTAAGTGCCTGAAGACCGACTTCAGTTACATAAGCGAGGAGTGTTTTCCACACGCAGAGCATGTGTGCTTACTGAGCTCCCGCCACACCTATCCCCAGTGAAGCCTACCTGTAAGCTGCATGTGTCCGGGGTGTGAGTCTGCTCAGGAGGAGGAATGGTGACTCCCCGGGAAAGCCCTGGGGTGTGGATGCTTAGACTGTCCTGTCTTCTGAGCTGGAGAAAGGTGTCTGAAAACTGAGCAGGACCATTGCTAACTGCACCCTAAAAACAGGGACTGGAGACAGCTGCCCAGACTCACTTTGACCAAGCTTCCTCTCCCTACCAGGGGCGAAGAGAGCACACGCCACACACCCGGGGGGTCAGCACAGTGGCCGGCAGGCTCTGTGGTCCACTCCCTTCCTGCCCCTCCCTTTGCTTTGTCAGGTCCTCTGTTCATCCCCCTTTCCTCTACTGCAGTCGCCTTGTGCATTCCTTTTCAAGAGGCAAGCCCTCTGTGCTCTCTTCACTGTCCCGTGGTCACGCTTCTTTACCCTGTGCTCCCTCCATTTCTTCCCCCTCTCTGTGTTGTTAAGTGAAATAGTTTTTCCTTTGGTGGAAAGAACAGTGAGAGACAGCCTAAGAAGAGCGAGAACTTAGACCTGGCAGGAGCTCCCTCATCAAACCTCCCATCACACGAGACCCATTACAAACCTCAGATATACGAAAAGTACTTTTAAAGTCCTGCCTTAGCCGTGGTTTTAGGCTTACAAATAAAAGTTGTAACAGCAGTCACCCTCAGATTCTACTGTGATGGTAGAGAGCCCCAGTGAGCCCAGCCTGCTGCTCGAGGGCTCTGCTGTGCACGCCAGCCCTGCCTAGCTTTCTTCCTGCCCACCTGGGTCTTTCTGCTCCCCTAGGCTCACAGTCGCTGTGCAGCGTTCTGGCCTTCTCGCGTCAGAGCTGCCGTCCACCAGTGGTTGTCTGGTATGCGAGCAGGGCAGGTCTAAGCCTTGAGAGTGTGAACACACACTTGTCTGAGTGGAAGACATCACCTTTCCCTGTCTGCCTTTCACTCACTTCCTTTCAAACATACGACCACATCAACAGAAAGTCAGAACACTTAATTACGTTTCTCCAAGATCCCATCACAGACCTCAGATATTCAAAAAGTATTTTCTTTTGCTGATAACTTTTAAAGTCCTTGTACATAATTGCTTTTTTCTGTTGAGCTAAGCTTAAAGAAGTCAGTGATCAGTTAATAACAAAAGCATTATTTTAACAGACCTTACCTACGAGCATTGGAAAACTTAAGAAGTTGAACAACTTGAATGCAGACAGGAATAAACTAGTGTCATTACCAAAAGAGGTATGTGCTGCTAAAGAAATAAAAATGGTAATAATTATTACATTTAAAGGTTGAAAAATGTCCTTGAGCATTGGCTTGATTCTTTTTAATGTTTAATAGATGTATAATACATTTAAGGTTATGAGCGTGAACGTGGTTGGAGGACTGAATCCGAGAGTGGTTATCAGTAACATTAAAGAGAGCTGAGAAAGGCATGTTGATAAGATTTAAATAGAAGAAAGAGAGTGATATTTTGATAGAAAGAGAACAGCTCTATTTACAAAAATTTGGGAGTTTGCCAGAGGATGTGGATGATTTCGAGTTTAACTGTCACATATAACCATAGACGGTTACTGTGCTTATAAAAGTGGACCTCCATACAACCCTGTTTCTCATCACAGATTTAAACCAGGACACGTTAATGTCTAGGTAGGAAGCCTTTACAAAGGCATACCTACCTTCTCCACCACCATCACCCCCTCTTCCTCCTATGTCACCACCCTCCTCCTCTCACCGCCATCTATCCCTCTAGTAAAAGGAGACAACCAGCTTCCATTGCACAAAGGAGCTCTAGGCTTTTCAGAGGCTTTGAAGTCCATCAGAGGAGGTGAAGTGCCAACCAAAGAGATACCCCACAGAGCACAAAGTGTGGAGGTCTCCAGGGCCCTTTGTGGTGGTTTACATTCGGGGGGGCTGGGAGATCTGTACTGGAAGGAGTAAGACTGGGCTTCCCCTTTTGTTGTTTTTAATGCTTGTAACACAGCTAAAGGCTGAGTTTATGGTCCTTACCGTTCCCTTTATGGAATAGACCATTGGTGAGGCTTCCTGATTGTTGGGCCCTCATAGAAAAATCCTCTTTCTTTGCCATGATCATTGGCCAGATTCAGTTTTTGTTCATATTTCCTTCCTTTGACCCTTCCACCCTCTTTCTTGGAATAGTTTCAAAATTGGTATTTAACCAGCCAGAACCTGAGGCCCACCTACTTTTCTAGGGCTACTATACAGGGTGTGTGGGCTTCCTCTTTCTTTTCCTCAATTAGTTCTCTGCTCACAGAGCCCAGTTTACAGGGATAACTTTCCTGAGTGGAAATGACAGGATACAGATTAAGAGCACAGCACATTTTCTAATCCGACACACCTTTAACATGAGCCATCACATCTAAACCAAACTGTCAGCAACAGAACTACTCAAGTCTACCTCTCAGCCAAATCGGGACACAAGTAAGAGTCTGCTCTTCAAAACATTTGGTTCTCCTCTGCAGACAGTAAACCGGAGCACTGCCGATAGTGTGAGCACGCGTTTTCCCCTTGTAGACTAGCACTTGTGGATGGAGATAGGACTGGATGCAGAGCCAGCACAAGGAGATGTGTCACTCTCTTCCTTAACCCTGTGTGGTCCATGGCACCTCTGTGTGGTCAACGTACTCAGTCTCCTGAAGTCATGACCTCCTAAGTTCACAGATGCAGAAACTGAGGCCGGTCAGTCTTTAGCTCCAAAATAACCTCTGACCTGATCTCTGATTCCTGTGTCAGTAAAAGCAGGCCAAGCAGCGGATTCTGACGCAGCAGTGCATTTTCACCAGTGCGTTCTGGAGAGTGTGGGAACCCTTGGTTAAGTAAGGAAAGGCCAAGTGATCTTTAGTCTGGGTGCTCTAAACATTAGTACAGCATAGGGGCATCGTGGTGCAAATGCTACTTTGAAGTTTAATGACAGCATTCTCCCAGCGTCTCTGGATCCCTTGTGAATCCTTTCTTCCAGGGACACATTTTAGCCAAGAACTTTGCAAATCTTTAAATTGTAAAGC
Organism: Rattus rattus; assembly: GCF_011064425.1. Classification (NCBI taxonomy): domain Eukaryota; kingdom Metazoa; phylum Chordata; class Mammalia; order Rodentia; family Muridae; genus Rattus; species Rattus rattus. Next base: position 71,693,758 of record NC_046161.1, on the reverse strand, counting down.
TGCCTCTGTCATTTTAACAGGGACTCGTCTTTGTTTTGAAAGAGTGACTCTCCAGCAGTGTTTCTGGTTAGAGAGTCTCACGTAGCACCTCTGTGTCTTTGAAGTCCACCACCAAGCATGGTTAGCTCTAAGGCACTTACATCTTCATGTTTTGTTTATTTTCTGGTACATTCTGGTTGATTTCCTGGCACGAAGGGTTTTATAAGTGAATAAAATGGATGCTTTTTTCTTTATCCTCTTGATAAAGTAGAAACATTTTGACTCTTAGGAGTGAGATCTTTCTAGACTATCTTCAGCTCTGCCCACCCTAGATAAAGAAACTCACCAAGTCTATGTGTCCGCTCTGCTGTGGGTCACATGCTTGGTCCCCGTGAGAAACGATCTGACTGCTTGGCTCCTCAGGGCTCAACAACTAAACCACAGAGTGTCCCAACCACGTATTAAGTCACCGGTGTGTACAGTTAGTGTGGTCTTCCCCGTGATTGTCCGTGTGTGTGAACACCAGCTCTACCTCTATGCGGATACCACTCCATCAAATCTTATGCTTTCCTTTGAAAAAAATATATTAGCTTTTTTTCCCTCGATCAGTTAAGTTGCATACATAGTATATCTAGGCCAAAATAAGAACGAATCTGTTTTTACAACCCAAATCCCTAGTTGTATAACTGCTGTTGGTTTGCCCTGTAGTTTTCCCTGTACTGTGTCGTCGTCTTACTGGATGGTATTACACATTGTCAGTCTCCTTACTTTTCAGCCGCATGTATTTCTGTCTCCTTTCCCAATGACTGAGGGGAAGATGTTTGTACCGTTTGGGTCACAGTAAAGAGCCCAGTTTCTGTGTCATGGTGTTATTTGTAGTAACCATTTGGAAATCAATGAATGTCTCTTGTTTTCTTAATTGTTAGCTGCTTGGAGTTTTAGAAAAGTCAGGTAAACTTGTCATCTTGTAAGTATTGTTCTGACTACAGTTCCATCTCAACCTCCCGTTTGGCTTCCTTAGCATGAAGATCCAACCTGGCTGCATTCCGTGTGTGCTCCGCCTTGTACAGTATGGCCGTCCTCTCTGTAAATGGATGCAATGACTGCATGGCCGGTCCGTTGGCTCAGTATGTGTTTTCCACATTGGTTGAGATTAGTCACAAAAGGATGCTTTTCTGTGACTTACGCTGTAAGTTACTCAGAAACCCTGAAAGGCATCTTTTGCTGCCTCATCCACCTTCACTGCATCGTGCTTTGTCAGCGTGATTCTGGCTCGCGGTGGAAAGGCTCCACCGGGCCTGTTCGCTCCACCTGGCATGCGTCTGAGCTCCCAGCACTTACTCGTGTGTTTCATTTCTCATTCTGTGGTTTATGTTTGTACACTCTGGGAATGGGGAAGAGTTAAGCGGAGGAGAGCATGGGCAGGAGCTGGTGTGAGCGTGGGTCTGATGCAGGAGGACAGCGCCTTCAGTATTCCCAGCCAAGCGCTTCCTTGAAGCACCTTCTGGCCAAAAGAAATCGAGCATATGGCCAGGTTTAGAACATAGAGGATATGTTTGCTTGTTTGCTTGTTTGTTTGTTTGTTTATTTTCTGTATTGGATCAAACTGAGATCAAAGTGTCCCAACTATATCATAACCTGTTTGGTCAAATAGGATAAGGTAGAACTTTTACAACATTCAGGAAAGCTTTTGTTTTATTCAGGCAGTATACAAATATTAATTCCCTATAAGTATTCTGATGTTCAGAAATGTCTGTGGTGATTGAGCATTCATTCCACAGACAGCTTGTCATTAAATTTGTTTTAGTCTAAGTTGCCCTTCCAGTTTAAGATTATTGATAGAAAGTATAATATAGAATAAGTATTCGATACATAGTAGAATAAATTACAGTTGGCCCTAAGATCTGAAGACTGAGAGTACGTTCCTAAATCTGTAAGAGGAAATAAATCATCCAAGAAACAGTTGACAAGGCTAGAGCTGGCTCGGTGAATACAATGCCTGCCCCACAAGCACGAGGACCTGAGTTCAGTCCCTGGGGGCCTTGTTAAAAAGCTAAGTGTGTATGATAGTATATTTAAGTGATGCCAAAAGTTCCACCAGAGAACTACTAAAGCTGATAAACAACTTCAGCAAAGTGGCTGGGTATAAAATTAACTCAAATAAATCAGTAGCCTTCCTCTACACAAAAGAGAAACAAGCCGAGAAAGAAATTAGGGAAACGACACCCTTCATAATAGACCCAAATAATATAAAATACCTCGGTGTGACTTTAACCAAGCAAGTAAAAGATCTGTACAATAAGAACTTCAAGACACTGAAGAAAGAAATTGAAGAAGACCTCAGAAGGTGGAAAGATCTCCCATGCTCATGGATTGGCAGGATTAATATAGTAAAAATGGCCATTTTACCAAAATCGATCTACAGATTCAATGCAATCCCCATCAAAATACCAATCCAACTCTTCAAAGAGTTAGACAGAACAATTTGCAAATTCATCTGGAATAACAAAAACCCAGGATAGCTAAAACTATCCTCAACAATAAAAGGACTTCAGGGGGAATCACTATCCCTGAACTCAAGCAGTATTACAGAGCAATAGTGATAAAAACTGCATGGTATTGGTACAGAGACAGACAGATAGACCAATGGAACAGAATTGAAGACCCAGGAATGAATCCACACACTTATGGTCACTTGATTTTTGACAAAGGATCCAAAACCATCCAATGGAAAAAAGATAGCATTTTCAGCAAATGGTGCTGGTTCAACTGGAGGTCAACATGTAGAAGAATGCAGATCGATCCATGCTTATCACCCTGTACAAAGCTTAAGTCCAAGTGGATAAAGGACCTCCACATCAAACCAGATACACTCAAACTAATAGAAGAAAAACTAGGGAAGCATTTGGAACACATGGGCACTGGAAAAAATTTCCTGAACAAAACACCAATGGCTTATGCTCTACGATCAAGAATCGACAAATGGGATCTCATAAAACTGCAAAGCTTCTGTAAGGCAAAGGACACTGTGGTTAGGACAAACGGCAACCAACAGATTGGGAAAAGATCTTTACCAATCCTACAACAGATAGAGGCCTTATATCCAAAATATACAAAGAACTCAAAAAGTTAGACCAAGAGGGGAGACAAATAACCCTATTAAAAAATGGGGTTCAGAGCTAAACAAAGAATTCACAGCTGAGGAATGCCGAATGGCTGAGAAACACCTAAAAAGAAATGTTCAACATCTTTAGTCATCAGGAAATGCAAATCAAAACAACCCTGAGATTTCACCACACACCAGTGAGAATGGCTAAGATCAAAAACTCAGGTGACAGCAAATGCTGGCGAGGATGTGGAGAAAGAGGAACACTCCTCCATTGTTGGTGGGATTGCAGACTGGTACAACCATTCTGGAAATCAGTCTGGAGGTTCCTCAGAAAATTGGACATTAAACTGCCTGAGGATCCAGCTATCCCTCTCTTGGGCATATACCCAAAAGATGCCCCAACATATAAAAAAGACACGTGCTCCACTATGTTCATCGCAGCCTTATTTATAATAGCCAGAAGCTGGAAAGAACCCAGATGCCCTTCAACAGAGGAATGGATACAGAAAATGTGGTATATCTACACAATGGAATATTACTCAGCTATCAAAAACAACGAGTTTATGAAATTTGTAGGCAAATGGTTGGAACTGGAAAATATCATCCTGAGTGAGCTAACCCAATCACAGAAAGACATACATGGTATGCACTCATTGATAAGTGGCTATTAGCCCAAATGCCTGAATTACCCTAGATCCCTAGAACAAATGAAACTCAAGACGGATGATCAAAATGTGAATGCTTCACTCCTTCTTTAAAAGGGGAACAAGAATACCCTTGGCAGGGAAGAGAGAGGCAAAGATTAAAACAGAGACTGAAGGAACATCCATTCAGAGCCTGCCCCACATGTGGCCCATATATATACAGCCACCCAATTAGACAAGATGGATGAAGCAAAGAAGTGCAGAAGTGTAGATCGCTCCTGAGAGACACAGCCAGAATACAGCAAATACAGAGGCGAATGCCAGCAGCAAACCTCTGAACTGAGAATAGGACCCCCGTTGAAGGAATCAGAGAAAGAACTGGAAGAGCTTGAAGGGGCTCGAGACCCTATATGTACAACAATGCCAAGCCACCAGAGGTTCCAGGGACTAAGCCACTACCTAAAGACTATACATGGACTGACCCTGGACTCTGACCTCATAGGTAGCAATGAATATCCTAGTAAGAGCACCAGTGGAAGGGGAAGCCCTGGGTACTGCTAAGACTGAACCCCCAGTGAACTAGACTGTCGGGGGGAGGGCAGCAATGGGGGGAGGGTGGGGAGGGGAACACCCATAAGGAAGGGGGGGAGGGAAGGGGATGTTTGCCCGGAAACCGGGAAAGGGAATAACACTCGAAATGTATATAAGAAATATTCAAATTAAAAAAAAAAAAAAAAAAAAAACTCTGAGAGGACCTGCATGTCAGTGGGAAAATTATCACTGTTATTTCTTGTTGTTTTAATGTTATCTGTCTATTCATATTGTTTTTTATGATTTTGTATTATTACCTTAAACTTAATCCTAAGCCTACAAGACACATACCACCAGGTGAGAGCAGTGTCACTAGAAGATAGTACAATTAAATATGGTCTTATTGTATAACTCAAAGTAAAATATTTTTTAAATCAAAAAAAAAAAAAAAAAAAAAAGCTAAGTGTGTAACCCAACACTGAAGAAAGAGGCCCTTGGGTCCCTGGGGCTTCCTGGCCTGGCAGCCTAGCCTAACTAGGGGGTCCAGGCCAGCGAGAGACCCTGTGTCTACAAACTAGGAGAATTAGACCCTAGAAAAGATGAGATCGCCCCTGACCTTCAAATGCACACCAAGCCTCACATGCATGCGAGGAGCAAACAGTTACTTATGATAGACTTGTTTCCTTGACGATTTCTTATCTGAAAGAGGATAAGAAACAGCTTACAGGTATGAAGACAGTTAATCCCAAATGAAGAAAATCTTACTGATTATTAGCAAGTTCTTCATGTCACTGAGCAAAAGATGGAATAGTAAGCAAAAGCAAAACCAAGTGACACCCAGGAAGGGAGAGTAGGGGAATCAGCTTCCTTGGTTTTCACAGAGGTGTGGCAAATAGTACAGGGCAGTACATAGTATCCTGTCAGGATAGATGTCTAGGGCTGTCACAGGAGAGGCTACCGAGATTATTAAGAACCTTACAACATGCATATCCCCTTTGTTCTTCTGTCTCTAGAAGTTTATTCTTAAAATATAGGCTGTGGATACTGACACACACACACAAGCTGTATTTTGGATTTTATACAGCAGGGACCATCCTAGACACACAGGAAGCGGCCCATCCTAGATACACATGAAGTGGCTCATATGTTCCAGAAACCATCCTGAGTGTAAATAGAGGAGCCGTCATGGGCCAGTCTCTTGTGTCATGTGCTTATTGTCTGGTTTTTACTGTACTTTTGTGATATAATCAGTATCACATTCCGCAGATTATTAAACTAGTGCTGGGAGGGAAGCAAAGGTGTTAGAACTGATGATATCGCCATAGTGGTGGCTCACACCTTTAATCCCTGCTGGGAGGCAGAGGCTGGTAGATCTCTGAGTTCATCAGCCTGGTCTACAGAGTGAGCTCCAGGACAGCCAGGGCCACACAGTGAAACTCTGCCTGAACATCCAGAGTGGGGGGGAAGGGGGGAGGGGCGGGGGTAAAACTAACTAGGAACATCAAACATGGATGGATTGTGTAATAATCTGTTATGTATCTACAGGGGAAAATACTGTGCAGTCAATAAAATCCTTGAGCAGCATAATGACATTAGAATATGTTCTTGATATGTGCATGCACACACTAAAGATCATGTCTTGTTATATGTGTGGTCCAATAATTTGTAGAATCCCCAAACCATATAATTTCAAAAACGTTCCTGAAGTGGGAACATTTTTATAATATAGCAAGGCTCTGAAAAGGATTCTAAAATTATGTATATTTTTTTGGTTCACCTTGTCTTTCAGACCAGATTTTGTTTTCTTTGTAAATTTTCCTTTTTGCCTGTGAAATGTGGCCTCTATTCTGCTTCCAATAGTGAATCATGGGAAAACAGCCTCATACATGTGACCTTGGCTGCTTCTCTGAGTCATTGGTATGATGGCTGCTCCAGAAGAGTTTACCCCCTAGAGTACCGCTTCTCAACCTGTGGCTTGTGACCCCTTCACGGGGGTCACTTAAGATCATCTGAGAGGCCTCTCTAAGACCACCAGATAGCACAGATATTTGCGTTATGATTCACAACAATAACGAAATCCAATTGTAAGGATGCAACAAGAAAATAGTTTTATGGTCGGGCGGGGAGGCCACCATAGCGTGAGGATCTGTATTAAAGGGTCTCAGCGTTAGGCAGGTTAAGAGCTGCTGCTTTAGAGACTGCAGTGCTCATCCCCAGGTCCTGCCTGGGTCAGCTTAATGGCAAACAGTTACTGATGGGATCATTTGGAATTAACATAGACACAAAAGAGCTAAACTAGGGTTTCCTGCTACATTCTGTAGTTTTTAGAGACTCCAGATCCAAACCGATGTATTCTTGGAAGGTGTTATTAGTGGTTTAAGGGAGGTTTAAAATACCACCTTCCTACATAACTGGTAATAGGTTATTTAAATAGTGACTCTGCTTCCCAGAATTTCTAAGTGATAATAGACATTTTATCCTGATGACCGCCAGGGAACCTTCAAATTCTGCCTGTGAAACCAAAAAAGAGATCAGAATACACACACATGATCGGGTAACATGATAGTGAGCTCATGTCTGTCCCAACTGAGTTTTCATATAAAAGAGAATTGGGATATGCGGTCAATCAGACAGTTCTTAAAAGGTCCGGGTAAACTCTACAAAAAAAGGTAGCCACTGCTGAAGTAGTTCCAGGAGTTCCATGAATACTCAAGTGTTGGTTAGACTTGTCATTCACATCTGTGGCTTTCACTTCTTGGAACAGAAGAGCTGCCAAACAGCGGCAGCCAGGATAGGCACCAATTACACGCCTGGTTTCATTCAGTTTCTTGCCGTTACTTTTGGTTGAAGTGGACTGATCCAAACCTACAGAATAAGTGACTCAGCCTAGAACCTCACAGATGTGTGCATGACCTCACAGCATCCCCTCTCTCCATGCCTGACACCCTCCTCAGTATCCATAATAAACTAGGTCTTGAGCTGTTTTGAAGCTGCTGTTTCTAATATTTTTCTTTCTAAAAGACAAAATCGCATGCCCTTCCTTGCTGATGATGTGTAAGCAGGCTTTTGACAGGAAGGCATATCTGACAGTATGGTTTCAAGAGTGGCCAGGGCCTCCTCTTTCAAACTTTGCAGCATGTGCTGTGTGGTGCTGACACTGTCCTCCAGACAACATAAACACTGGCTGTCAGGAGGCTGCCGGCTTTGACAGCCCAGAACATAGGAGGCTCCTGCACGTAGCTGCCTGCCACTGCCTGAGGAGAGAGAAAGTGAGAGGAGATGAGGTTATAAACCCAGCAGATAGCATATACACTCCAGAGCACATTTATGCTGTTCTCATCTAGTACTTAGGGGTATTAGCTTATTCTCATTTGTCGTGCCCTCTGGTCTTCTTTAAGCAATTTTTACCATGCAATATATGCGTAAGATACAATTGGAAAACATTGACATGGTATAGCCTGGGGTCCCCAAACACATATGGGGGGCTGAGATGAGACACTGCCAAGGCGAGATGCCCATAGGCAAGCAACTGATATTGCCTGTTTTGCCTCCTTTGGGTATGGATAAAGCTTCTCTTTTCAAAGTTAGCCAGAGGTGTGGCTGCTGAGCACAGCCTTGAAAGACGGACTTTTATACAAACCCTTAGCCCACACTGCACTCAGGTCTGGTAGGGATGCTGGCCCCTGGGTGGGTTGGGAATGGTGTTCTGTGAGAACTTCCCACGAGGAGATCTTTGTCAGGACCACCTAAGCTTTTCAGAGACAGTGATGTCAGACCTCAGAAGGATGGGGCTTTGATCGCTTCCCATGATGTTCCTGGACTTCTAGGTAGGGCCAGCAATTTCCTTCCTCTCTTTCATGCAGTGCCAAGCCAGATGGGAGACAGCAGTACACCTCTGTCATGGCACTGCATTGGGCTCTTGGTTTTGAAAACTCAAGAACTACTCTTGTTAATCGTGCTAGAACACAGAAGAGTTTTACTGTCTCTACATCTATGAGAAGTGGGTAACTCCCACCTATCACCTTTCCTCACCAGGAGATAAGCTGTGTGAGTGTCCTTGAGTAGGCAGAAGCAATGGATGGTGGGTAGGTAAGAAAGGCACTACTCTTGTCAAGTAGTCTAACTGTACAAATAAACAGTAATCTGGTCAAACACCTTAAGACTTTCCAGAGACATTTTGTCCTGTTGGAGTGATGGTCCGTAATTATGAAAGAAATGTAGAGGGTAGTTTATTATAATGCCCAGAAGGTTCTGGAAAACTGGAGGGGCTGAAGGACAACCAGCCAATTCGGATTATCGGTAAGATTGTTTTATAACAGGAAGACATGTCTGTGAGAAGTGATCGTCTAAATATACAGTGAATAAACTGGTTTTACCGGCATGACAGGCTTCGATCTGAGACCTGAAAGGTTTAGTCCCGCCTTATGTGCATTGAGGTGCTCGCTCTGTGACAAGAGACAGTTGTAAATCTGTGTTTCATAATGTTAATGTGTTTACATCTGTTGTGTTTGAACTCTGCAGTTAAATATATTAATTTGCAGTCCTGATATTCTTAGAAGTAAAAGGATTATGCATGAAATCAACTGTAGCAGTGTTTTAAAGGTGCATTCTCTTCATATATATATATATATATATATATTTTTTTTTTTTTTTCATTCAGACAGTTGAGGATTCAGGAATCTTCCTCTAGTGAGAGGCCCTAAGGTAGTATTTTTCCATGTGTCAGAAAGAAATCAATAGGTCCCTTCATGAGCTTTCTCTCCTCAGGAAGGCAAAGGCTAGAAGAATGCAGTGCTTTATGGAGTCTGGGAGAAGGTTATGTGTGCGATCAAGTTGTTTTTCCTTCCCTTTGGTTCGGCTTTTCTGACTCAAAAATTCATGGCCTCTTTGCTCAGAAAAGGCGTGAGCTAGCGTGTCTTGAAGACCACACACTGAAAGTTCGACTACCTTTGAGTAGACTCAGATGTGGATGTAGCTGTTGGTTCAGTGCAGTTGTTAAGAGCTGACCATGACTGAGAGAAATGTATACATTTACCAGTGTCACTTCTTGCTAAGATGTTACTGGTTTTGCATTCCTCAAGGGAAAGTGATTTTACCAAGTTAATTTATGAGGGACCAAAAGCTATCAAAATGTATTTAGTGACAATTCCTGCATATCAATTCCCTTCCTCCCTTGCTTAACTCTGAAATAGTGAAAATATTGGAGTTACAGGGCAGGCTATGAGCTGTGTATCATTGCTTAGTGTTAAACCTCTAGCCTAATATTTTGAAGTAGAATTGTTTAACTCAAAGTCATATGCATCTTCTTCATGCCTCTGGCCTGCTTTCTCACCCCGACATACACCCCTGCTTAAAATGGAGAAAAGAAAATATGCTTTTCTCTCCCACTGTAGATTGGTGGATGCTGCAGCCTCACCGTGTTCTGCATACGGGACAACAGACTGACCCGAATACCTTCAGAAGTGTCACAGGCCATGGAACTTCACGTCCTCGATGTGGCAGGGAACAGGTAAGGAAGGAGACAGATCCACATCCAGTCCCAGTCTTTGCGTGCCTCTCTGTAGCTGCGCCTTGGCCCTATCTTTCTGAGGGCTATACTGCTTTACTGAACCATCACAGGGTTAGAGAATTCTGCACGGGGACCAAACTAGTACAGCCAGTGGACCTGGACTATTTCAGAGCAGAGCCCTTCCTGAATGGTGGTGCATCTAAAAGACCCAGAAAGCAGGCCAGAGACCTTGCCGTAGTTTTATAGGTGTTTAAGTCACAGTGGGCCTTAGAGAGTCTTTATCTGTAAGAAAAGCTTACATCAGGGTTCATATATATGAGGCGCGACAGAGTTTCAGTATGTTCTTGGGCCATCCTCCTCACCCCAGCCTCCCAAGAGGCCATGAAGAGTCACATACCACCCAACCTGGCTGAATTCTAAACACGAGTCTTGATATTCTGTCCTAGTCAACTTCCTGAATTTGTAAATAAAGTTGTGCATGTAGGGACAGGGACATGGGTATGGGGAGAGGCTCTATAATGTCCACGTGATTCAGAATCCAGACGGCAGTTAGAACCAGGTGGCGTCACCATGACACAGCGTCCCCACTCTGGGCCTGAGCAGGCTGGCCTTTCTTCAGGGACTCCCTCTCCCAACCCTGCCTTGTTCTTCAGCCTGCTCTTCACTCTCTCTCCTGTTTCCCCTTCGGATCTCTGTGAAGAGCTTTCCTGTGGTGATCATCGGTTGGCGTGTATGTGCGTCACCCTTCTGACTCTGCGCCATTGTGTCACCTGTCCCGTCACAGCATCTAGCACAGTGGGCGGCTGGTAAATGCTTGACTCAACCAAGTGGTTTGCAGAATGAGCAGCTTGGTATTGAAACGTGTGTTATAGTCTTCATTGCTAACAGAGATTTAAAAAACTGCCTTTGAAAGTGATAGGGCTAGATCAACAGTAATGCATTAATCTGGAGAAAGCTGACTTTACTTGGCAGAGGCCCACAATGTGAAAAGTGCTGGAGGACTCGCTCCCACGTCTGATTAGCTGGTCACTTAGGTCAGGCACAAGCCTCCACTCTTTGTCCCTTGCAATGGACCCGCAGACAACTGGGTTAAATGAGCTGTAATGGAGGTGAGCCGTGGCTTTAAAGGTCACTGCTCTGGAGAAGTCTCGGTTGACTGGAAACTCAGGGTGATTTGTACTGAACCTCGGTTTCTGCTGTCTGCTCACTGCAGCCTTTGCATCGTGAGGAGGGTCACTGTTCTATCCAGCTGCTTCCTCCTCTTTGCAGCCCAGGAAACTCAGGAACTCTGAACACTTCCCTGGTCCTTGACCATGAATTTGCTCTCTCAATTCTTGAGCAGAAAGATGACTCTGACTTTTAAAACTGTTTCCTATGAGTAGGGCATTCATTATCCAGTTCTCAGAAGAAATGGGACTTAATCTTGTGTCATGCTTGGGTTGCGTGGAGACACACATTTAAGAGTTGAGGTACACAGTCATCATCTGAGTCAGTCAAATGTGCCATTTTGTCCACCCATATATAAATTCGTAGCTAGATTCTCAACCTTTAAAAGTGTTTAATCACTACTTGTTGTAAAATTTCGGTAGCAAAACCAATAATAATAGTCAGACTACCATGTCAGTGTTGAGACTTGCAGAACTATCATGGGGGGAATGACTGAAGTCGTAGCCTCTGCTCTCAGCATATACAGGCAGTGCTAGCCGCTGGGACTGCCTGCTCCTGTAGGAGCTTGCTGTAACGGACCTGATAGGATGTGTGACACAGGGGTAGAATACCATGTAGGAACCACTCCCCCCGCACCCCCTCCCCCTGCCCTGTGGCAGGGACAGGAAGTGTCCTTTATCTTCAGCTACTCTTGGACACGGGATAGAATTTCTTAACGCTTACTAACCTCTCTGCCTAGAACTACTCACCAGGAACACACAGTAGGGTAGATATGTGGGGCTCTTGCTTCAATGTAAATAATACCAAGTACTAGAAACAGTGCCTGTATGTGTGTGTGCGTGTGTGTGTGTGTGTGTGTGTGTGTGTGTGTGTGTGTGCATACACAAATGTCCTAATAAAACAGTTTAAACATCTTTCAACTGGACTATTAAGTCATCAAAAATGAGTTGTTGGGGTTTTATTTTTTTGCATTCAAATGAAGACTCATGATTCTGACTGAAAAGCCAGTGCTGAATGGTGTTGCACTGTTTTGTTTCTTGTCTTCTAAAACAAAACCGTATTGGTGCACTAGCCCAGACGATGGCCGGCAGTCCTCCTGTCAGTAGGCAGTGGCAGAGACCTGCAGGGTATGGGGCTTTCATTTGACATATTTCGCTACTTTTTTTCTCGTCGCTTCTGTTCTAACCTTTTATACACTTCAGACTTTTTTATCTAGTAAAAACCGCTTGAAACTAGGAAATCCACTTGGAAGTAGCAAACAGATGAGACGTTAAAGTGGAGCAGCGCTCACCCATTGGCTGACGTTGGGTAACACTGTTGGCCAGCACTCACACTGGGCTCTTGAATACCTTTGGCAAAGCGGTTGGTTGCTGTAATATTCCTGAGGCATGGAAGGTCACTTGAGGCTGGCGTTGGTCACAGTTTGTTTGCTCTCGTCCTTGCCCATCGGCGTAAACCAGTAAACACCAGCCTTTTATTTCTGGGGCGTGTGGTGCTGAATAGAACACAGCGTTGTGTGGAAGGGAGACCATGGCTTCCTGTGCTGGTTCCACTTACTCAGTGGCACAGAGAAGTGGCTCCCCTGGAAAGCTGGGTATTTATAACATTTTCTGACATCTAGTGAGGCCATCTTCCTGAGGGAAGCAGAGGAGTGTGTGTGTCTACAAGGAGCAGGCCACAGCCAGGCCAGAGTAGGGGCTTGGCCGGGCCAGCAGAGAGTGTGCAGACGGAGAAGGGACAGGAGCACTGTGGGGAACATTTCTGTACTGAGCCGTTGAGAATGGCGGGTCTGTGGTGTGGACTTAGTCAGCAGCATCTGTGTTGGAGCTGGCTGGCACTTGGGCTGTTTGCAGGGAAGCCAGTGTTTCAGATAACTCGTTAATGTGAGCTGGAATACGATTATAAGGTCCACTGTTGGAGAGTCTAGTAATTTATTTCGGCTTTTATCACCCACTTGTCATCCGTGGAAGCTGTTATTTGTTGGTGATATTTTTAGCCTTCCGATTGCCTTTGGCGGTGCTCACTGGGAAGCCGGTGATTGCTCTGAGGTACTGGGGGGAGCAGATTGTCTGTTTTGTGCCAATTTTCAAGTCTTGATTTTTTTTTTCCCTCCCTTGTGCAGTTGTGAATAAGAACAGCAGATTTTCTGACTGATGTTTTTGGGCAACACTTGGGTTTCTTTTCTTTTTTCTTTTTCTTTTTCTTTTTTTTTTTTTAACAGTTTAGAGGATATTATTTGCTTAACTCCTATTTTAAAAGAAACGGTAAGTATTCAGACCATTTCATGTCTGTAATAGAAAGGTGTTTTCATCTGTGATGCTTGAGCTGTGTGTCCATGTGTCTACCTATGTTTGTGCTGCTGGAGTCAAACCCCGACCACTGAGCTGTGTCCTTGGTCCTGTATTCACATGTGTGTTTGTGCGTGTGCGAGTGTGTGTGCGTGTGCGCACGTACCTCTGTCACAGTGCCTGCCCTCTCCAAAAAACTGTCTTTGCTTTCTTTGAATTTGAATGTGTATACAACAGATTTGTTACAAAGAGAAATGGTTTTGGGGTAGCATGAGAGGTTTCGCGTGCGGCTCACCGTAAGAGCAAACACTTCTAAGTGTCGTAAGGAGGGGGCTGAGACAAGCTGTCTCCCCTCAGATCCTCCAGAGGTCCTCGTATTGGTATGAGCTCTTCACTACAGAGTTATGAGTGGGACCGTTCGTGAAGTATTATCTTAGTTAGGCTTCTCCTGAACTGGTGGAGGCCACAGCCGAAAGCAGTGTGGGGAAGAAAGCTGTAACTGGGGCAAGCCAAGGCAGGGGGACCTGGAGGCAGGCAGTGAAGCAGAAGCCATGGAGGAGTGCTGCTTATTGGCTTGCTCCCTCTGGCTTGTTCAGTTTGCTTTCTTATACATCCTAAGGCCACGTGCCGGGGGTGGCACCACCCATAATGAATTGGGCCCATCCGCATCAATCATTCATCAAGAAAATGCCCTACAGACTTGCCTATATACAATTTGGGTGGAAGTAGTTTCTCAATTGTGGTTTCTTTTCTCAGGTAACTCTAGCTTATGTCAAGTGAACTGAAAAAAACAAACAGACAAACAAAATATAAACAAAAAACCAACCACGACAATTGACTCCCTTATCTGCTTGATACACAAACATATCACTTTTCAACTGTAACCTTTCCTTTCTTGTTCATACCCCTAATTCATATTAATAACATAAAACATAAGCAACATTAAAACCACTTTAAAAATTCAAACTCTGTTAAAGTATTTTCTTTAGAATATTTCAAACCTCTCAACTGTGGACTCCTAAAAAATAAAATAAAATAACCACATACCTTTTTGCTCCAAGAGGAGAAAACTAGGGCACAGTCACATCAAATCAAAGTAAAACCCAAGTTCAGAAGTATAGCCAGCTCCATGTCTGATGTCTGGGACTTGTGGTCTTCTTGGCTCCAAAGGGAGCTTCATTTCTTCAGCTCTGTCCGTCATTGGTAGCAAACACAGCTTGTCTCCTACGTTCAGACCAACTTCACTCCACAGCTACTGCTGTCCGTTGTGGCTTGGCCCTGGCGTCTCCAGTGTGTTGAGGATGCACCTTCAACAGTGGCCTCCTGGCCTCTCTAGGGATTCTGATTCTGCCTTTCCCATGACCCCTTCAGCCCTAGGGTCTGTACCGTGATTGAAGCTCTGCCTTCAACACTTAGTATCACCTTTGAGACTCTTAGTCACTGTCAAGGTTAGCGGCCAGCATCACACGCAGCCTTGTCCCACTCTGGTTGGTGACTTTTATGCACTGAGTGTTAATCCTGAGATTCTGTGGGGAAAAATCCAATTCTACCATTTTGAGCCATGTTTGGAGTAAGCTTTATTAAATGCTAACCAAGATGGACTTTGGTCAGGACCACCCTCTGAAACTTACACACACACTGCAGGTTGCTTATAAAGACAAAAGCCATAGGCCACCGTAATTTCCCATGAGGCTTTGTTATTTTCTAAAAACTACAAGTCCTGGTTCTTGGGCTGGTGCAGCATACAAGTTGATTTTGTGTGTTACATGACCCCGGGGAAATATTCCCGGAAGTCCTTATCCCAGTGCTGCTAGTCTCTTAATCAGTGCCTGCTGGCTGGGTTTATGTCAACTTGACAGAAGCCAGGGTCATTTGGGAAGAGGCAACCACAACTGAGACAATGCCTCCATCAGATTGATTTCTGAGAAGCCCTGTAGGACATTTTTTTAATGGTTGATGTGGGAGGGCCCAGCCACTCCTGGGCTGGTGTTTATGGGTGTATGAGAAAGCAGGCCTGGGGAGGGGGCGCTGGAGAGGTGGCTACGTGGTTAAGAGCACTAGCTGCTCTTCTAGAGGCCCTGAGTTCAATTCCCATGGTGGCTCACAGCCGTCTGTAATGGGATCTGATTCCCTCTTCTGGTATACTTGGAAACAGAGTACTTGTGTATATATAAAATAAATAAATGAACCTTTGAAGGAGAGACAAGAGGTGTGGGGGTGGGGGGAGAAGCAGGCAGGCTGGGGAAGCCGGTGAGCCTCTGCATCAGTTCCCGCCTCAAGCTTCCTGCCGTGAGGCCCTACCCTGACTTCCCTGGGTGATGAGCTGTGATGTGGAAGCACAGTAAGCAGGCCTTCCTCTCCAAATTGCTCTTGGTCCTGGTGTTTCATCACAGCAATAGAAACCCTAAGTAGAATAACAGCTCGTTTCTCAGCTCCACCCAACCAGCATCATTGTTCCCCTAAAACAAAGGTTTCGTTCCAATAGTACTAGTCTTTTTTGTTAATCATTCCTGAGCCTTCAGCCTACCTGACAGACTCTTAAGTAGTCATACCTTACCTATGGTCCCAGTAAAGTCTTTGCTTCCCTCTGAAACTTTTCAAGCCAGGTCTCAGTTGTCTGCCCTGCAGTATCTTCCAATATTGCACTGAATCATAAGTACTTATGTCATCATCCCCTGCCCAAAGTTCCATACACTTTCACAGTCTTGCCCAAAATGGCATGGTCATGTGTCTGTCACAGGACTAAACCATAACCCTGGTACAAATGTCCATATTAGGTATATTTTTTTATTTGATATTTTTTATTTACGTGTCAAATATTATTCCCTTTCCAGGTTTCCCGTCCATAAACCCCCACCAATCCTCCTCCTCCTCCTCCTTCTGTGAGGGTGTTCCCCTACTCACCTACCCCTTCCTGCCTCCCCACCCTGACATTCCCTTACACTGGGGCATCGAGCCTTGGCAGGACCAAGGGCTTCTCCTCCGATTGGTGCCCAACAAGGCCATCCTCTGCTACATATGCAGCTGGAGCCATGGGTCTGTCCATGTGTACTCTTTGGATGGTGGTTTAGTCGCTGGGAGCTCTGATTGGTTAGTATTGTTGTTCTTATGGGGTTACAAGGCCCTTCAGCTCCTTCAGTCCTTTCTCTAACTCCTCCATTAGGGACCCCGTTCTCAGTTCAATGGTTGTCTGTGAGCGTTCGCCTCTGTATTTGTCGTGCTCTGGCAGAGCCTCTCAGGAGACAGCTCTATCAGGCTCCTGTCAGCATGCACTTCTTGGCATCAGCAATAATGTCTGGGTTTGGTGTTTGTATATGAGATGGATCTCCAGGTGGGGCAGTCTCCGGATGGCCTTTTCTTCAGTCTCTGCTCCAAGCTTTGTCTCTGTATTTTTTCCTATGAATATTTTTGTTCCCCTTTCTAAGAAGGACTGAAACATCCACACTTTGGTCATCCTTCTTGAGCTTCATGTGGTTTGTGGACTGTATCTTGGTAATCCAAGCTTTTGGGCTAATATCCACTTATCAGTGAATGCATACCATGTGTTTTTTGTGATTGGGTTGCCTCAGTCAGGATGATATTTTATTGCTGTGATAGACAACCATGACCAAAGCAGGTTATAAAGGAAAGGGTGTGCGTCAGTTTACTCTCTCAGGTTACTTTTGTGAGATACACTTTTGATGGTTGCAGTCTCCCAAATCTTGGTGCAAGCACAAATATACACCTAATATTCCAGTGTCGCATTTCAAATTTTAAAGTGTTTTCGTATGGATTCTGTCATCTGAAGTAAAATAATTTGATGGGAATGCTAATTATCACTTGAGTGATTCTGAAAACTAGGAGCGAAGGCCAAAGTTTAAATGGAGCCCTGAAATGATGTCCCCAGAGATGGCGGTTTCAGGAGGGCTCTGTGTTTGTGTCTCTGCTGCAGCTTGATTCCTTGCCTCTTTCACTGTCTCCTTCCTGCCATTCCTGGGGACTCCCAGCAGCCAACCAGTGGGGCTGCAGCCCTGGGCAGTGGTAAGAACCGTGTCTGAGGCTCCTATTTCCTTCCATTTGTGTTGAGAGGAGTCAGTTCCCGGCTTTTCTGGTTGTGATCTCTCTTGTTCTACGTCAGGTTACACCATCTGCCCTTATCGCTGACCACCCTGAAGTTAAAGGCCCTGTGGTTATCTGACAACCAGTCCCAGCCTCTCCTCACGTTCCAGACAGACGTAGACCACACCACCGGGGAGAAGATTTTAACGTGTGTCTTACTTCCTCAGATGCCTTCTGAGCCCATCTGCCAAGGTGACTTTATCTTGGGGACATCGAGCTGGGACTAATGATGGCCCACAGGGCCTATTCCTCCCAAGTGTGCTTGCATTTTGTTCCATTTGCCCAACTAGAGCAAGGTGAAGCAGTTGTGTGGCGACTTTGGAAGGGTCCCCTAGGTCTTTTAGGAAAGGATCACTCGTGTCTGCTTATTATGTCTGAAATTCTGGAAGCAACCCTTTGGTTTGGAATTACACACATAAGGGTAAAAGCGTAGTGCTCATCAAAGGGGTGGCTTGTTAAAATCCAAACGGATACAGGAGGATTCCCAGTTAACACCTTTGGCCCAGTATCTTTAAGCCAGTGAGTTACTTTGAGTCATTGTATCTTTGTTTTGTAGATTTCGTGATTTAAAAAAAAAAAATCACAGAAACATGATGGTATGAATCCCTTGCTGAGAGATACAGGCTTGGTAGGAATATTGGAGCCCTCTTAGCTGGAACATTCCAAAATGACCCTGATAGTCTCAGCAAACTGTAATAGAATGTCACAAAGGAAAGTACCATCCCCCCTCGACTGCAACCACACCATCATAGGGGGAGAGGGGAAGGACACACACACACACACACACAGTGAAAAGACTCCACAAAAAAGCAAAACAAACAAAAAAACCAAAAAGAAAGAAACACACACACAAACAAAAAACACCCTTTAATGTATTTTAGCCTTCTGTAGTGAAACACTTCAGTGTCCCAGAGGATCTCAAACATAGTTCCATCGTAAGGGAGGGATTCCTCCCAAGCCTTGTCTTACATTTTAGTGGAGAGCAAAGGCTGGAGGTTGAAGTAGTGGTCTGCCCTCCTTATTCCTGGCACTGTGCGTCTCCATATGGATTCTGACCAGCCAGCCACTAAATTACAGTGTAGCCCTTCCCATGGCCAGCGTTCCCTGCTGATGTTGTCTTTGTTACTGCAGAGAGCCTGCCGCGCTGTGGTGCCATGGAGAGCCTGGTAAATGACATCGCTGAGGAAGCCTGGGATGACCACTCAGTCCACAGAGTTAGCGCTATCCGCTTTTTGGAAGATGAGAAGGATGAAGATGAAAACCAAACGGTATGGGGGTGGACACTTATCCCAGACCGACAGTGCAGCCCAACGAGGATTTATTTGCTTTGGTTTCGCATAGTATTTTTTTCTGTTTTGCCTTTTAACATCTGTGATTAAAATCAATCAAACAAACAAACAAACAAACAAACTAAAAACCAGAGTAACTCTCAAGGCACTGAGTCCTAACATTTGGATTGGGCAGCTTGAGCTGCTAATGCTGTTGCCTAAATAGTTTTTGCTGTTTTTACTTCCTTGTGAGAATTTCCCCTCATGTCCCACGCTTTCCTTTACAATTGGCAGTGCTTCCCTCTGGGTTCTGGCCTGTGTGGCCTGTCTTTCCTCTCCCACACCGCTCATGGCTGGGCTGTGTTCTCTCCATCCTGAGGCCATTGCGACTCAGCACAAGACATATCTCTTCTTGGCACACCAGGCTGCCGTGGTCTTTGGGTAGAGTTTTGCCATGTTGGTTGAACTATCTTGGCAAGCAAGCGTCCATTTAGAAATCAGGACTGTGTTTGAAGCCCACACTCTCTGGTCCCTATTTGAAAACGTCTCTCAGGCATTCCTTGTCTCAGCTTGATACTGGTTTGTATAGTTTCTGTTTTTTTTTTTTAAGGTTTTTATTTTCAATCATGTGTATACATGTGTGTTTAAGTATGAGTGTTGCCTGAAGAGGCTGCCAGATGCCCTGGTCCTGGCTGCAGCTAAGGCAGTTGTGATCTAGCCATCATGGGTGCTGGGTACTAAGCCTCAGGTCTTCTGAAGAGTAGTTATGTGCTCTTTACCACTGGACAGGGCTATTTCTCCAGCCCGTACACTGGATTTCTGAACTCTCTGTACCAATTGAGGTTTTCATAACAGTGCTTAGGGGCTGGGGTTTGCGGCCCCCCAGACTAAGACCACTTTAACATGATTATTGCTGTCTTTATTACTCCAGCTGCTACCAGCTGTCTGGTAGGCATATGTCTTAGAAGAGAGCAAGAGGGGAGCTAGGGATGACAGCATCAAAGTCAGCATTTCTTTAATGCTCACCACAGACAGTTCAGAGTGTGGTTATTTCAGTGGCGCTTTTACTGCCTCAGCAGTGCTCCCTGTTAAGCTGATGTGTTCCAGGAGAAGCCTTTGGGGAGATGTAAATCCTGCTTATGACCAAATGAGCATGGCGTATGTTAGCTAACAGGGAATGTACAAACTGCAGAGCCTACCGCTCACCTCTTAGCACTGTGGTCCTCATTAGAACACACACTTCATTAGAACAGTAAATGGCACACAGCAGTCAATCCCAGATGAAGTCCTCCTCACTGGCTTTCTCTTTCTCAGCCCCTGAGCCTGCAGGGGTAAGGGAAACCAGAGCTAACTTAGCGTAATGAAAGAGCATTAGGGCAAATTTATTTTAGGGTATATTTTTTATTTTTCTTCTCTATTCCATAGCTATATATAAATTTTGTTATTTTCCATGAACACGTAGAAACTTACTACCACTTTATACTAATATTTTAAAATGTATTCCTTTATTCTAAAAGTCATATGTTCAGTCATGACTATGAAGTGACTTTAATGTCCCGTGAACTCTGGGTGAGCAGCTCATGAACACGCACAGCTGTGAAGAAAGCTGTTTCCCCTGGAACTCGGATTTCTGAAGTTGTAAGATTTGTGTTGGAATGCTAATGCCTCAAAGCTGCATGCTTTGAAACAGTAATGGATAAAACCAAACACTCGGGCCTCTGTTTGTTTGCAGAGAACACTTCAGAGGCGAGCCACTCCACACCCAGGGGAATTAAAGAACATGAAAAAGACGGTGGAGAATTTACGGAATGACATGAATGCTGCCAAAGGACTGGATTCAAACAAAAATGAGGTCAACCACGCCACCGAGCGCGTGACGACGTCGGTGTAACAGTCACCTCCGAGTCTTACCTGCTGTGTCTTCCCTGCTGTAGAGATGCCCCGTGCACCTGAGGAGCCTCCTGCCTGCCGTCCTTGTGCCCACCATCACTCGTCAGGATGCTGCTCTCGCTTGCACCAAGTGCCTTATGCATCCCTCAGTCCATCAGCGTACCAGTAGCCTCCCATCCTGATTATGTTCAATGTTAGCTGTGCATACTAAGTAGAATACACTACTGTCAACATCTGACCTTCGTTTTTGTCTTGTGTTGGGGTTAGAGAGAGCAGGAAGGGGGATTCTGGCCCTCTTCCCTTCACTGAGTGCTGGACATTCTAAACCCACGTTCCTATGGACCTACCGATGAGAGGAAGCTTTATGTATGGGGGGGAAAGATACTTTTTTAACCTTTCTTGGCAGCTCAGATGGTGTAAATTTTAAAATTTTGTATAGGTATTTCATAACAAAAAATTATGTATTTCTTTGTTATTTTATCTTGAAGACGGTACATATTTTCGTATTTGTGCAGAACAACAAATTAGGCCCAAAGTATTCGTTTTTACCTGTACCATCCACTCTGTGCCTTATTGTAACCTGTCCTGTCACACCGGTTGTAAACAGTGGCATCGTGGAGCAGCAAGATGGGAGCACGGGTGTGGTCATTTTAAAGCGGTGTTTGGCATTTTAATCAGTAATGTGCTGGTTTGATTGTTAACCAAAAAGATGAATTTATCAGTGATTTGTAAGCTTCATCGAGTGATTTCTTCAAGAAGATGAACCAAAGGGTCAGACTCCTGATGCCTCATCTCGTACCCCCCCCTCGTCCTGACTCAGCCCGGCTGAGTGCAGCGTCGGACTGGACCTGCTCCCAAGGCATTGCCGCCTGTGTACGAGCACACAGCAGAAAAGCACAGAAAGACAAAACTGGTTCAGAGATGCGTGGATGCATAACTTCTGGATCACAGGAGAATGACTGTTGCTGAAGAAAGCTTTAAAAGTTTTATATCCAGATAAAAGACCACAATAAAGCAAAAATAACCCATACCATAATAGAAATGTTGCTATCTCTATACAAGTGCACTTTGATCTGTAAACAGTTTTAGTCAAAGCATAACAAGACACTGCTTCAAGATTTACTTTCAAATCTGCTAATTTAAGGGGTATGTTTTTCATGTGTTTTTGATGTTTTCTTTTTACATATGCTGTGACAAAAGAGAAAATGCAGAGTGCCAGTCACCGTGGTGTCTGGGGACATCATGGGGGAGTGGGAGGTGGGCTTCCCTGTGAAATAAACTCATCATGGACATTGGCCATAGCTTTTTAAAAGTTGTTACTTTGTGTGTTCAAAATGCTAGCCAAAAACTGAGTTCTTACACAGCGGACTTCTAGGCTTTAGCCAGTTAGTTTGAGTAACTCCTGATGAGAGTCTGGGTTCAAGTCATGGTTCCACACAGCGTAGAGCCCAGAACTGCCTTCAGTGTGGAGTCATCATTGTGAGTTGAGGCATCGGGACAGTTGCAGTCCTTGGAAACCTAGCAAATGCAATACCTTCTCTGTACATTCAGTGCATGTAGTCAGTATATGCCTGTGCATACACATGGTCAAAACATTGGAGGGCAAAGTACATGGCATTCAGCGGTTTTCAACTTTGCCTCCTATCCAGTGGGGACTAATTTTCTTTCCACCATTTCAAGGGTTTGACATATCCTGATTTTAAAACCTAGAAAATAGGTCTTGGCAATTCAAGGACTGATTCTATGCAGATAAACCGAGAATTTATTTAAGAGAGCTATTTTGACTCTGAAAAACTAACTGAACTTCTCAGTGTATTTAGTGGTGGTTTTCCTATAAAGGTCACCATTTGCCACTCAGTCTTATCTTGCTTGGCTTTGGTGAACAGATAGAAGCAGAGATAGAGACCCATGGAGAGTGGAGGAGGGGAGCTGGCTACTCTAGGAAATGTTTTCTGTTTTCTTTATGCCTTGGCCACATGTGTTCTTTGTTCTGATCTGAGTTTGGGGTTTGAGAGGCCTTGCTTCTTCCTCTCGATGGCTTATGTCGGCTGACTCTGTGGCGCTCTTAAACCTCAGGGTGGCAGGTCCAAACTTAGCCTCCACAGTGGAGTCAACAGCACCTCAACAGCCCCAGCCTGAGGATAGCCAGCCTTTCTAAGAAGGGGAAGGAAGTGAAAGCTTCCTTTTGAGTAGCCGAAGCTTCTGACCTTTGGCTGGGGGCTTCTCGCTTCCTTTAGGAAGGGTGGAGTTCAGTCTTCCACCTACTTCTGTGCCTGGTGGCAATAACAGGTACAGGAAGAAAAAGATGTCTGTAGAAAATTTTACCCCCTTTCCTCCCACAACCCTTTCTTTCCTCCTTTTTATTTTTATTTATTTTTAGCAAGGGAGTTATACCTCATTGGATAAAGTGGCAAATCAGCCAAGGCCACACCCAACCTTAGAGGAGATGAAATCAAAGAGATAATGGAGGTGGAAGCACGCCCCAGAAAAAAACTGCAAAAAACGGTTACCTACTCGTTGGTTTCCCTCTGGATATTTTAGAGGAATGTTGGTAACTAGCCAACTCTAAGAGCTTGCTAACCGGTTACCTGTGAGGGCAGAAACACCAGCCTTTTTGCACAGCGAGCTTGCCATGCCAATGAAGACGTTATTAATGGACACATGAGGGCCAGGAAAAAAATATTTCTGTGTCAGGAAGTGACCCTGAAAAGCCAGTGCTATCCCAGTGGAAATGCCTCTCCTTGAGTCACCGGCGCCCTGGCAGGTGTGTGGCGACAGACTCGGGAAGTAGAGCTGCTGGTAAATACAGGTGACATCCTGGAGAGCTGAAATCTTACTTCACCAATTAAAACTGTTTTAAGATAGCCCTCATCTTCTGATTGTGGAGAATCCAGGACACTCAAAAGCAAAACTGTTTGATGGGTCTTGATATGCTGCCTGTCACCTTCACCAAGTATCCATAGACTTCTTTTAAAGGGACTGAAATTATGTTTTAAAACACACCCAGGAAAAAGATCACATGCGTGCTTAAAAGAAAAGGAAGGAAGAGAAAGAAAGTACCTAAGGGTACTCTTTAAAATAGCATTTTGGAGTTAATTTTTTTTTTCATATCAAGAAGCCAATGGAATCATGGCTTTGAATCCCAGCCATACCACGTGGGCTCGATTAAGCGATTTGGCCTCTAATAGCTTAGGAGACTAAATGGAGTATGTGGAACACAAGCTCTCAGGAAATTGATGGTTGCTGTTACTATAGACTCTGCTACCATGACCGTAAGTGCTGACATTGGGAGTTCTGCAGTCTGTACCCTCTAGCAGTGTGTGACCGGCAGGCAGCGTTCTCAGGAGCACGTACTACTGGTAACTTCGCCTGAAAGCTCTTTTCCTGTTTTAAAATAATAGGCCCCCAAGTTATATGAGGATAACTTTCTGCTCTTTAGCCCAACAAAGATTTGCTGGCTTCAAACTGGCAATCCTCCCGCCTCTGCTCCCTGGTGCACCACCATGACTAATTGTGATACATGCATTTTAACTAGTTACTGGTGAATTTCTCAATGGCCTCTGTCAAACTTGCCTCATTTTTACTGGACTTAAGAACGACTCAAGATAAGACTAGTTTCAACGAAGAAACCATTAAATGCCCAATCAAGGAAAATCTCTCCTTTCCCACAAAATACTTTTCCATTTTGCCGTGGCCTGAGCTTTTACAGTTTGGGTCAGTGGGGCTCACTTTTCTCCCATATCTCAGCTTTAACCCTGGATTTATCAGTTCCTCCCTCTTCGCATACTATGGTCTGTCTCACTTCTCAAAGGAGCTTCTGTACCAGAGTGGATGGGGAATGGGGGCGTAGCTTGAAAAGGAACATCATGAAGGGGGAAAAAAAAACAGAAACAAAGCACAGGTTAGTGTAGTTTGAGCTGGGAGGGTATAGCTGGCCTTCTGTGCTGCTGGGTGTTTCTTTGGAAAGGACAGACTGCTGGCTGGAAAGGGAGACTAACCGGAAGAACCTGATAGGGAGCGTGTGCGTGACAATCCGCAGACTGCAGGAAGGACTTTTACTTTTGCCTAGTGGCCAGAAGGACCATAAGAGCAGGCAGGCAGTCACTCTGACAGGCAAGAATCTATTAGGGCTTTTCCCCTCCCCCATCTCTTTTGAGGCATCAACATTTAACTTAGAAACAAATGATGGTTGGCTCCTAGTTAGGTAGGAGACACATGGCTGCCCCGTCCAGGTGCCCTCCCACCAAGCCACGAGCAGTCACTTTTCCAGAATGAGCCAGTGAAGGAGATCACAGTTCCACTTTGCAAAGCCATGAATTAAGATCCAAGTGATTCCATAAATGAGCCCTAGGTCAAGCCATAAATCAAAGTTGGAATTTAATCCTGCTTCTCTGCTGACTCGAATCTGCTATTTGCAGTTTTATTTTTATTCCCAGTCTTCTCCCAGCCACAGCTTCGAGCCTGCAGTTGCATTTAGAGCCGTATCTATCGTGGTTATGAGACTTCCGTCTTGATGTACTCAGGTGAGGCAGGCCTAACTTACTGACAAAGACTGGCATGGAACCGCATTCGATTCATGCAGAGCCAGCCCTTCATTTGCTCTCGCTGCCCACCTCTTCCCGCCCTCCACACACCACGGCATCCTGCTTAAGTGCTACAGAAATAACCCCCACAGGGTTGAGGCACAAATCGTAAGGAGCTGGGGAGATAACTCACTTGGTTAGTTCCTGACCCGAACAAATTGGTGTTTCCATGTTAACTGGAGACAGCTTAGGAACCCACTCTCTCAGAGAATTAATGTGTTGCAAATATCAGCAGACAGCTCTCGAGCAGGCCAATCAGCTGGAAATTGTTTTAATCATCACTACTTGGAGAGAAGGCAGGCACTAGGAGGTCTCCTCCGGACCTTCATGCAGTTTGAGGATAAGAAATGTGACTGCTGGCTTCTTACTGAAAAATCTCCCTTCGAAAAGGCTTGCTATGAAAGCTGTGACGAACCCGTAACCGCTCTTATGTAGAGACTTCCTTAATTAGAGAAACAAGGCAGAAAGTTTGCGTGACTACCCCGGCTTTAACTTTCTCTTGAAGCCGGCTCTACTGCCCGATGGTAGAAAGGGAAAGCATGATGCAGTCTCCACAAGCTAAGAAACCAGGCCGGCACTGGGGTGGAGTAGGGTGACACCCTGTACCTGACATTGCATGATCCCGGGGAATATAAACACCGCTTTAGACGGCCCCGCACAGTAACTCACAAAGGCGCCGATTCTAATAAGTAGTTTGGAACAAGCCGCCCGAGTGGGCTACCCTGAACACCTGAGAAAATAGTCACCGGAAGTGGGCTCATCTGTCCCGTGTGCATCCTGCCTGGTGCTCACCCACAGGGTATGGGTGTGGGGGCTGCCGCTTGTTGCCCTTCCTCCACCCGGAGGTGTGAGCGCGTGTTTGTTTAAACCTAACTCAGCACCGCGTGGAAAAAAACAAAACAACAGGCTTACTTGTCCAGGCATTGAAAGTTCTTCCTGATTTTTTTTTTTTTTTTTTTTTTTTTTTTTTTTTTGTCCTGCCCATTGGCCCAGAGGCATAATGGGTGCGGTGAGTTTCGGTATTAGTTTGGGAAGTTTCGAGAACAGGCCGTGGGCTGAGTCTGCTGGGTTAGGGTAGCCTGTGAATGTAATCATTCTGGAGCATCTGAGGGTCAGGAACCTTGCCATGACACTGGGAGGCCTTGCTCCCCGTTCCCCCCACGGATGGCTGGCAGCAGATGCAGAGGCCTGACAGTAAGGTAACCCCTGTTGAAGGTTCCTTCTTGGACACCTGAAAGGGGTGCCCTATAGAAAGGTCATCAGGTGAGGGGCCGACTTCTCCACATGGCTACCTGTCCTCCCTTAGAGGACTGTTAGCAGGTAAAGGCGATGTGTCCTGACACCTAGTTTGAAACTCAGTCTGTCACCCGTGCTAGCTACACCCTAGTCGAAGTATCTACCACCTATTCCAGTCTCACAGCAAGCCTAGGCACAAGGGTGAAGCCTGACCGGGTTCTTTCCTCTCCTCAGCTACCCACAGTAGTTACTGGCAGTTTGAGAGGAACTGGCGCGATGCCAGTGGCAAGAAAGATGAGGGCTCAGTTTGCCCCCTTCTCCTGTGCTACTGTCCCATGTGACCGGAGCCTGTCTCGCCCACTCAGATAGCCAGGTATCTACTGTAGCATCTTCTTGGAGGTGGTGACATACTGTGGTCCCCAAACTTGTGCCTGCATCAGAATCACCTGCTAGCACGCCGAAGCCAATAGCCATCCGCAGCCTCTGATTCAGCAGATGAGAGTAGAGCTCCTGAGGTGCCGCGCTGGCAGGCTCCCAGCTGGTGAAGCAGAACCGGGGCCACACCTAGAGGATCACCGCTCCAACACAGGGAAACTTGATGTGACCCTGACAGGCCTTCTTGATTGCCCTGGACTTTCTTTAGCTCGTTTGTTAACACCCCCTAACCCCCCCCCCAAAAAAAACCACCTTTCTTGAGAACTAGCTGAAAATGAATTTGTGCAGACTTGCCCCTTACGTAGGCATAAGAACATTTCCATCTCCCTTCCCACTTGCTGACCCTTCGGCTCTTGTTAATGCGCTCACTCATGGCAGTCGAGGAAGAACTAACAGAAGCAGGAACTGTGCTTACCTGTGGGCGAGTGCCCAAAGGGAAGGCTGGAAGTGCTGAAGGCTGCATGTGGTGAGAATAAGCCAACGGTTCCTGACTTGCCCAACAGCGCAGACGCCTGCTGAGTTTGGGCTGCCAGTAAGCAGGAACCCTGTGTGTTTTACTCACTGGTGAGCGGGTGCCTGGCATTCAGTCCCAAACCCTCCCAAGTTTGCAATCAGCCCTTATGTCTGGACTGTTGAAGAACGTTCTGCAACCCCCCCTGCCCCCTTGACATCTCAGATTTGCAAACACTCAACTGCAACACCCCCAGGATTCTATAGCTCCCCTGTTCAAGCCTTCATGCAACAAGACACCAGTGTCCTCAGGAATGAAGCCAAGCTGGCTCTTTGAACAAGTTTTCTTTGCTCTCCCAATTTGTCATCCCCTTTTGTCACTGTGTGTGTGTGTGTATGTGTGTGTGTGTGTGCGCGTGTGTGTCTTCCTTCAATATAGTCAATATGTGTATATTTGATATATACACATGTATGTTGGAGCCCATTTTCATTGTCTAACAACTCGTCAGCTGTACTGAAAATCCCAGCTGATGTACGTATGTACGTTTAGGGCTTGACATGACTGGGTCATACCTAAATGATGTCCACTGCTGTTCAACAACTTCATTTGGAAAGACTTTTAATAAAGTCCAAGGATCCTTAAACCACAAATCACTGAGTGAGAAAACAAGATTTCCTTAGAACATGGCTGGTTGTGTTGATGGTTTGCTCTCATCATGCACTGAAGACCGTGACCTTGCACCTTAGAGTCCAGGAATTCGAAGGCAGGAACTGAAGCAGAGGCTGCTTCCTGGTTCATGGCGTGTGCAGCTTGGATTTTTTAATACCACCCAGGACCACCTGCTCAGAGTCGGCCCTGCTCATGACGAACTGAGCGTTCCCACACCAGTCATTAAGAGTGGCTATGGGCATTCTCACTGGCCAATCTGATGAAGGCATTTTATGGGTTTTGTTTGTTTATTTGTTTTTTTTTAAAAGAATTGTTTATTTTATGTATAGTACACTGTAGCTGTCTTCAGACACACCAGAAGAGGATATCAGATCTCATTACAAATGGTTGTGAGCCACATGTAGCTGCTGGGAATTGAACTCAGGACTTTTGGAAGAGCAGTCAGTGCTCTTAACTGCTGAGCCAACTCTCTAACCACCCTCACTCTTCCAGGTTCCTCTCTCTCTCTCTCTTTCTCTCTCCCTCCCCCCTCTCTCTCTCTTTCTCTCTCCCTCCCTCTCTCTCTTTCTCTTTCTCTCTCTTTCCCTCTCTTTCTTTCTTTCTTTCTTTCTTTCTTTCTTTCTTTCTTTCTTTCTTTCTTTCTTTCTTTCTTTCTTTCTTTCTTTCTTTCTTTCTTTCTTTCTTTCTGTGAGGCAAGGTTTTTCTCTGTAGCCCTGGCTCTCCTGGAGCTTGCTCTATAGACCAGGCTAGCCTTGAACTCACAGAGATCCACCTGCTTCTGCTTCCTGAGTGCTGGGATTAAAGGTGTTCACCACCACTGCCTGACTTTTCTTAATTAAATTTATCTCTTCTTCTTCTGTGATAACCTGAGTTTGTGTCAATTTGTCCATTAAAAAGTTATTATTTTGTGTATTTTGCCTGCATGTATGTATTTGTAACACATGAGTGCCTACTGCCTGGGGAGTTCAGAAGATAGTGCCATATCCTCTAGGATCTGAGGGAGCCGTTGTGTGAATCCAGGTCCTCTGCAAGGGCAACACGTTCTCTCCACCACTGAGATGTCTATTCAGAAGCTTAAGTCCATTTTTAAAAATATACAGAGATTAGATTCCTCTCAAATCCAAGACATTTACTACATTGCCTTTACTAAGCTTTCAGGTGTTTCTCTAGTCAATTAGTTTCAGTTGCTACATTTCGCTACTACAGGGTCATGGATGTGCTTGCTACCTGCCTATCACAGCCAGATGCTGGTGTGCCAGGTAGGCTGACTGCAGAGAACCTGAGGCTTAGTCCCTTTGAACAGTGTAGCCTGGGCCCACTGCTTTCTCTGTGTAGTGCTCTTGGACATACTGTTGGGTCTAACCCTTGTCAGATTGTGCAGGAGGCGAGGCATGCTCTCCCCACCCCCCAGGTCCTGTTACTGCTACTGTCGTAGCCAGGTAATTTCATCACAGGATGTAAAGGGTCTATAGTTGAAACTGTAGCATCATCTCTGAAGAAGTGACTTAAAAATGGTCAAGGCAGTACCTTGAGGTGCCACGTTCTTGAACAGCTTTAGGGACGGACCCAGCTGGAGTAGTGAGGGGATGTAGAAAGGATAGATGCGCGGACACAGAGAAGCTGAGATGGGATTGTCTAGGCTCCTGGATGGAGAAGCCGCAGCATTTCTCAGTGTATTTATTATACACAGTTGGACAGAGAGGTGGGGCTGTTGCGTACTGTTGAACAAGGAGATGGAATCATTACATACAGATAAGCAAGGTTGCAGGGTTATTTGTATTATATACAGCTGAACAAGGTTCAGCTCTCTCTGTTTGTGTTTTATAAACAGCTGAATGAAGAGTCAGGTTCAGCTAATCTCTGTAGGCAGTCTTTGCAAGGAGCAGTATTCAGGACATTAACATCTCAGGGGGGACAGCTATGGTGGACATTTTCTGCACACACGTTTGCCCTTGGACCCAAGGAAAGCTTTGGCATCCCTCTGAGCCTCACCTGGGGAAGGCTTTGCCACTCCTATGACAAACAGACCTTGATACATTGGTGTCCTTAACATGGCCGTGCCCA
This sequence comes from Rattus rattus, assembly GCF_011064425.1. Lineage (NCBI taxonomy): Eukaryota > Metazoa > Chordata > Mammalia > Rodentia > Muridae > Rattus > Rattus rattus. The sequence goes on along the minus strand of NC_046161.1, from coordinate 71,663,837 downwards.
TGTCAATAACACATATTCACTCAGGGCTTTACTCCCTAAGTTAAGGTACCACTGAAAATAAGCTTTATTTTATGTGGGAATCCTGGCTTTCATGAGTGAAGCACCAGTGTCTATTCCCCTCCCTGTTACCTTAAACTTGCTTATTCTGACATCTTTTCCTAGACACCCTAGATATTTCTTCCAGCCACTCCGTGATCTTTCTTCTCATATCCCTATCAGTGACTCACTTCATCCAGGTCCTCAGCTGCTTCTGTGAATATCTTCTAATTCCATCTCCACAGGACCAAAGCTCCTTTAAGTTTCTCCATAGCAGCCTCTCTTTTTATTCTCTGCGAAGACTGATGAGAAAAATACTGTCCTCATCCCCCACATCTTTATTTCCATACACACCACTGTGCCTGTCTGGGGGATTCTGTCTCTAATACACCATGCTTTAGACATCCTCTGGCCAGGTCACCAGACTTCTGTGTGACTTCATCTGGTTGACCTAAAAGTCTCCTCTCACTTCACTTAACCTTTATGGTGCTTAGACTCTGTGAACATGGTTTTGAACTTGGGGGTCACAGTTGGTCTGGCCATCATTCTCAATAGTGTAATCTAGAGTCACATTAGAACTGGGAGGCAGAGAAAGGGAGTTTGTTCAATATGGTCACATTAGAAGGTGGCGCAAAGAGATCCAGTTAATCTGTCAAACCTCTCAAATCTTTCCGAGGGGGGTCTTGGTGTGAGATTATTGTTTAAATGGTGGTCAAGGACATGCACATCTAGACAGTCCATAGACTCGAGTTGATTTAGAACACAGATGGGAGAAAATCTAAAACATGTCACCCTTGTAAGTATATAAGACAGCCAGGCTCCTTTCCTTTAAGGTTATGGCATTTTTCTTTCTGTATTGCATTTGTTATGTCAGTGCAAACACAAAACAAAAACATAGCTCTCATCTTCAAGGAAATAAAAGAGTGTATTGTTCAGCCATTTTGAGTAAACAAAGCCTGGGAACAGAGACTTAGGCTACTCCAAATCCATGTTCCAACACAGGTGCTTTTTCCATGGAGTGTTATAGTTTTATAGAACAGAAAGTCACAACAGAAGCAAGTGTGAAATACACTTGAGTAAGTGTGTCAGAGCGGTGTTACATGGAGTTGGGGGAAGCTTTTCTGCATGCTTGAGATGACGTATAATGACACCTTTAGCTTTTGGGTTGGTGAAAGCTGGTGGTCTGCTAAATCAGTAGATTCTAAAGGTCGTTAGCTATTAGTCACAGGAAGTTTGTTCTGACAGAGACGGGCAAGGCATGACTGTTCTAGGGTAAAGCTTGCCAGAGACAAGGTAATTAGCCTTTAGACCTACATCAGTCCAGTCTCTGCACAGTACTGTAGCTCTAATCAGTCAGTCTCTGCAGACACAGCTTCTTTCCAGGAATTCTTCACAGTTAGCTGTGAGTCTCTAAGTTCATCTGGCATCAAAGTGAGTCATATCATCAATGTATTAAGTAACAACAGCAGGTCTCTGTAAATGGGGTTTAATAAACTCTATTAGTTATTAATGTGGCCCAACCAGTCCCACAATAATCAAGGCAGAGCCCTATGGATTTTTAAATCAATTCTGGCACAATTACTGAGCGATTACCCCTATGTCTGTCTCTCTAACACTAGCCTGTCTACTTCCCAGCTGCATACCCAAGTACTTGCTGTCTGAATCTTGACTGGGTTACTTCTGTTATATCAGTATGTCCTCAGGGTCCATTTCTCTCAGGCACAAGCTCCTGGTCCATCATGTTCAATGGTCACCTCCTGTTCTCTCCATCTTCCTTCTTCCTTCTCCTTTCTCCTCTTCTCCTCTTCTCCTTCTTCCCCATGGTCCCTACAGTCACACCCCTGTAACTGAAACTCTGCCTATTTCTATTCTCCCCAGTAATTGGTTATAGCCACTTTATTTTTACTGATAGTTTTAAATCAGGGAGCAAGTTTTGTATGGCATCATTTGGTGTACATGAGGATCTGTTCATCAAGACTATCCAGATCTCGGGGACCAGTATTTAGCATTTGAGTACATTGTAGCATCAGACCAACCTCAACATCTCTACTTCATCAAGTGACCACTATTTTGTTCAGGCTCTCTCTAAGCTGCAGTGCTCATATTAGCTCAGTTGACATCTTCCCTTGCAAACCTATGTGTTAGGAGATATTAGACACATTTGGATGATTAGGAAGTTGAATCATAACTAAGATCGTTGACTCACTGACAGGTGCTGCTCTGGTGACTGAAGTCAAGACCATTGGATTTTCTACTTCAGTAGCAGCCCCAGCTTCAGGATTTAAACAGCCCTTCATGACAGGTGGGGGTCAGTAAATGTAGAGAAGCAGAGAGGGGAGAGGTGCAAGCTACTCCAGATCAATTCTTATTTGGTTCTCCAAAATAAAATATCTACCCCTGGCTACTAGCTATGGCAGTGCACAAAGAAAGAAACAATTTGAATCAAGTCCAGAGGAGATGAACCTTCTATGAGGCTTTTTACCAGCTAACAGCTGGTCAGGTTCTATAGATAAGCAGTCCTGTTGTGCAAATCTTGTTTTCCTATGAGAAATGGGAGGCAGCAAAGGAAAGGTGAGATGGTGAGATGCAGTAGGGCCTTGTGCTGATGGAGTGAAGAAAGGGGTAAGGTAGAGACTGAGACTATAAATAGGGAAATGCAGACATATCACACCATAAGAAGACACACATTTGCTTATTTGGCAGGCCTAGACAGAAAACTGTAACCTTTGAGATGGAACTACAGTTTCATATTAAATATTGCCCATGAGAAAGAAAGGTAGCGTTATGAACTAAGACTGGTATATGTGTTCTCAGAGCTATTAAAAACAGACTGGGCAAGCCCCGCCAAAATGACTAGGTTTCAGTGAAGATCCCCACTCCGCTGTTGTATAACTTGTTGGTGCTAGGTTTCTCCTTAACTGTGTACATGCAGGCTAATCACTGAAGGCTTCTGCATGTTCGCCAGGCTTCCCTGGCTCAGAGCACTGTGAGGAGGGCAGACTAATCAGCCTAAGGAGCTGGGAATTTTCCAGGACTGCCCGAGATAAACTTAACTGGTACCTCTCCAGAGTTTCAACCCAACATCTGTTCTAAGGTTTAAATATATAGAGAGGTGGGGTGTTTGTTCTATTCTTGTGGTGCTTCTTACTCAACTCTTGACTATCTGAAAATATTTCTTTTGTCATTTCTGAATGTAAATAAGGGAATGTTTTTGTGATTACTGTGTAAAAACTTATTCTGAAAACCAGTTTACTTTTGGTTCATAGCTACTGTGTTGGTAAAAAGAAATCCCTGAAAATAGGCTCTGAGCTGTAGATCTACCTACAGGACCTTTTCTGGGGAATGGATGGCAAGGCAATTCCATCTGAGGCTGTGGCCAATCCAGCGGGGAGCAGGAGAACTGTAGCCAGTAATTCCATGTGGGCTTCCACTGGAGAGGGTGTGTATGATTTGCACCAACAGCTTTCCTGGGTGGAGGCAGTTAGGGATGCAGTAGGGATGAGTAACTGCTCACTCTCTGGCTTCATCAACAGGCAGGGCAATGGCATTCGTTTTCTGAAAGCACGATCTGTGCTGCAGGTGACAACATCAGCTAGAGCCAGTTAGTCTGCTTCAGTAGACCGCCTCCTCCCTCCCTCCCTCCTCCCTCCCTCCCTCCCTCCCTCCCTCCCTCCCTCCTTCCCACCCCCCCTCACACGCACACTTTGAGACAGGGTTTCTCTGTGCAGTTCTGGCTGTTCTAGGACTTGCTCTGTAGACCAGGCTGGCCTTGAATTGAGGTATTCCTCTGCCTCCTGAATACTGGGATTAAAGGCATGCACCACTACCACCTGGCTATATCAGTAATCTTAAATCTGTCTAATATTTTATTCTTTCACACGGGAAGAGATTGGGAATCATTGATTTATCAAACTAAATTGTAACTCAATTTCAAATGCCTTAAAGCTGTCTTGGGAAGAAGTCTGAGGACCTGGCCCAGTTGATGAGGTTCTTGCTGCACAAACATGCAGACCCATGTTGAGATCCCCAGCACTCATAAAAGTCAGTCACGATAGTGCCCATGACTAAGAATGGAGGAGGTAAAGACAGTGAGATCCCAGAGCTCATTGGTTAGCCAGACTAGGGCGTTAATGAGGTTCAATGAAAGACCACATCTCAAAAAATGAGGGGGAACATGATGAGGAAGGAAGATACCTGGTGTTGACCTTTGACATCTAGCCTTTACATGTGTTCACATACATGACAACATACACTCACAGTATTGTGAACCTGAAATGTGTAATTTATATGTCGTCTTTTTTCAGTTTCTAAATATCCCCATTTCCAGTTCATGGAAATCCTCTGTCTGTGCAAGCTGACTCATTTGTGATGCTGTTTTGTTTTTGATGACTTTAATTATCAAAAGGCTTTGGAAATCGTATCAGTTTTTCCTTTTTCAGAGACTTTAGGAATAGATTTCCATAACCATAGACCCCACATTTCCATGATTTTCAGTATTTTCTCTTTCATCATTATTGCTTTCAAAAGCTTTGTGCATGTATTCTGCACTGGACTCGAGATATGTCTAGAGAAGGAAGTTGTCCTTTTTATCCCGATGGAAAGCCCGGAGAGGCATGACTCTTGATTTTACATGCATATGGTCATATTCTTTGTGCCTATAAAACATTACATAGAGTGAAGATTAATCTTATGTGTGAAAAACTAAAATCAGCCCTCCCTCAGTCTTCTCTCGGGCTGAGAAGGCTATGGCTGAAGTGCTGGCTGGCTGAGCGTTTTTATCTCACAGTAGAAGTTATCTTGTAAACAGAAACAGCCATTCTCCTAAGCACAGTCCCGTGATCCACGGGGTTGTTTATGAGTGCTCGTATTCATGCAAGGAATTCTGCTGTGTCCCCATAAAGCAGATTAAAATCTTTTTCATATTTTATAACAGCATTTTGTGCAAGCATTTACTACATCATATGTCGTGCTCTAGGAAACACTGTGCTCCCAATTTAAAATCTGGAGTGGGGAACCTGGTAAGATATTATGAAGCAGGACAGCAGTGGACACCACACTTGGGGAAATACTCAGCCCAGAAGGCAAAAACACAGTGAGGAAACAGGATACTCTAAACTGGTGAAGTAAACTAGGCCCTGAAAAGTACTCAGTGGATGAAGGTGCCTACTGCCCAGCCTGAACTTGAGTTTGACTTGTAGGATCCACATAGTAGAAGAAACTGACTCCTGGAAGACATCCTCTGACCAACTCTCTCTCTGTCACACACACACACACACACACACACACACACACACACACACACACACACATCCACAAGCACACACTAAGTGATAAATGTTAAAGTAATACCCAGAAAGGACTTCAACCATATGTGATACTGCTCCCATCCCAAAGAGCTCCACAAGTAGAATCTTTGTATATTGACTCTCTGAAAAAAACATACCCAATAATTTGATTTTATTTCATGTGGAAAACTTAACACTTATGTGACTCTCAGTGTGTACACACAATTTGTTTTAAAGTCTGTTTTTGATGTTTTGTGACTTTCTTGTTTTAGTTCTTCGATTTTTTTTACTGTGCTAACTCCCTGACTTGTAAGTCGTTTTAGAAGTTACCTCGGATTGGGGAAGGGCCATGAAACCACAGAAGGCCTGGAGAAAGGGAAGAGAAGGAAGGATCGGACCAAGAAGTCAGACAGAGTATCAATGATGGGTGCCAAGAAAGGGTATCAGTGATGGGTGACATGCTGGGCTCCAAGAGAGACATAGCTATCTGCCAGGCAAGGTGACCAGACAAGTAGAAAGGTTTTGACTAGGGCTGTGACTAAGCCTGTGACTTGAGGCAGCTGGAGTATGTCAGTCACCCACCAACATTGTGGAGGAGTTGATGTGTGGTGGTTACTGTGATGGAGGTCATGAGGTCTGCCCAGCGCCCCTGACAAATCACCTCAACCCACTTATTTCTGTCAGACTGGACTCATTGCATAGGTTTCCTACAGGGTTTAGGGATAAACCAATGTATATTACATAACATACTTTCATTTTATTAATTTTTTTCAATCAGGTAAACTTGGCAATATGTTATGGTAGCTTCAGAAACCCCATCCCCCCTCCCATATACCCCAAATGATTATTCTTGAAGAGTAAAGCAAAGCTATCTCCTAGAAATTGTTTATAGTATTCATTCGGGGGCCCCCTTTCTTATTTAATGAGGGGGATACCCCCAACTAGAATCTGCTCCCAAATAATGAAACATTCCTCCACATCTCGGCCAGTCTCTAAATCTGCTTTTTGGGAGTATTTATTCTATTTAGGTAACAGCATTATATGCACGTAGTGGTCCCAGCCGGAAATGAAGGTCTCCAGCATCCCTACCTGTAGTCTACCATCCATACCCGCCATCTTCCCTCTCCTGTCCCGTCTCAGCACCTCCGTTAATTACTGCATTCTGGTTCTTGTCCTCCAGACCTCCCATGCTGAGCCATCCTTAGACCATGCTGAGCTATATGGCTACCAGGCACAGATTAAAAGTTTGGGAACCATTCTAGGACATATTGTATCTTCGTGCTCAGTCATTTTGAGAGGATGATGCTGTGGGAATGGAGAGGTATCGGCAGCCATGATCACTGTAAGGTCTGGGGCTACTTTGTGCCAGCCTTCCATAGCTCCACACAGTAAACACTCCGTCGTCCCCACACTATAGACATCAGGTTATGTTTTGAGAATGCCCAGAAGATGTCTCCTCACATGTGCATTAGCTCTTAAAGAGCACATTCCAATTCCATGCAGTTCTTTCACTGAGCAGACGTTATTTATTTTTGTTTTTTTTTACTTTATTGGATATTTTAATTTTACATTTCAAATGTTATTCCCTTTTCCGGTTTCCTGTCCATAAATCCTTTATCCCATCCCCTCCCCTACCCACCCACCCCTTCCCACCTCCCAACCTTGACATTCCCCTACACTGGGGAATCCAGCCTTGGCAGGACCAAGGGCTTCTCCTCCCATTGGTGCCCAACAAGGCCATCCTCTGCTCCATATGCAGCTGGAGCCATGGGTCCATCCATGTGTACTCTTTGGATGGTGGTTTTGTCCCTGGCAGCTCTGGTTGGTGGGTATTGTTGCGAACCCCTTTCAGCTCCTTCAAACCTTTCTCTAACTCCTCCAGTGGGGACCCTGTTCTCACTTCAATGAGTTTAAAAGCGTGTTATTTTCTACATTGTATGGAACGTCTCGTGGGTGTTTCCACACTTGCCTACCAGTATGGATTCTCTTTTAGCTCTTTGCTGATATGATTCATAGCATTTAAGACATTGTTATGGCAACATTTGTCACATTTTTCTGTATAAGAAACAAAAACCATTTCAGAGTGGGGGAGGTTAAGCAGAAGGCGCCAACAAGAGTGAGACACCAAGGGTTCGCTCTTTGTTGAGGGGACATGAAAAAAAGCCACCCACCTACTCCCTGAATAAGAAGGAGCCAAAGCCTCTCACAGTGGCAGAGACTGGAGTCAGGCGGCTTCCCATGGGAACTCAAATGAGGAGCAGGCACATTGATTTCTGGTGTAGAGCCACACCGAGTGTGGTTTAAGAAAATATCTGAAGTAGCTCACGTAAAGTCACTTCCTGCTGACGGTGCTGCTGCTCGACTTCCAGAGGAGAGAGGTGAGAATCAACGTTAGAGGAGCAACTTGAGTGACCGTAGACCATAGAGTGACGCCCGGCTTCGGAGGTGAACATGCACGTGTGTCCCAGGAGATGACGTGCAGTGCTGACGAGTCCCAGCTTAACTGCAGCCAAGCGGCTGAGGACTGAATTCCCCAGTCTCTGCCTCAGCGAGGATGCCTCTGGTGACTTAGGAGGTAGAGGGTTTCTGAGGGAGGGTGAGCTTTCCCCTCTGACTTTCCCCTTACCTGGGAAATGGTACCATTGCAGTCCTGTCCCTGGACCAACTGTAGACGGTCCCTGTTGAGGATGCCTGAGCTCACCCTTCAGCCGGATTAGAGATAGCCTCAGGCTCGGAGACACGACTTTGCCCTGAGAGACAGTGCTCATGGTCTGTTGGATAATTGGTGGGATAGCAAATGCTTTGTTTTTCTGGCCATGAGGTCTCTATTAAAAGTGTATGTCTGCTCTCCTCAAGGGGAAGCAGATACATATGCCAGGGAAGTGACTGGCATGGCTGGCTTTCTTTGACTCTTTTGTACCCAACAGCTGGCAGTTTAGATTTGACCCCCAGGAGTCTGTGGGTGACCCTACCTCACCCTACCCATAGGTACCATGTGACAGATAGAAACTTCCACATTTTTAAAGCATTATAGTTTGGATTTCTGTGTCTTAGCATTTTTTTCCTGCATTCTACTAATTTAGCCGCCATTGTGAATTAGCAGCTTTACAGATGGCCCAGTTCTTCAGCCTCTGAATTCCCACCCAACCCGGCTACAATCTTCATCTGCCATTCCCACTTCGAGTTTCAAATCCCATGTGCCATTCTCTAACCTGCTATTCAGGTGAATCTCCAGAAATAAGTCTCTCTCTTTTTTCTTCTTTAGAATGCTGTGTGTTTGCTCCTTGTAAAAGGTGGGGCACGGTTTCCTAGGGAGACGCTGGGAGCCTCCCTCCAGCTGCCTCAGCCTGCTTCTTCAGCTTAGGCTCCATTCTCTGCCTGGGATCACTTTTCCAATATGGCTCCTCTGGTGCACACGGATTGTTGCCACAGGTTTCTCCAGGTCTCCTGCTCACCCCTTCTAAGAACGAACGAGCCAGAGCAAGGAGTATCTCATTGACCTTCATTCCTCCGGCGCCGTGGCCAGAATAAATAACTGTCTGTGTTTGTAGGAATAATTCTCCCCTTGTCATTAATACTTTATCTCTATCTGTCTATCTATCTATCTATCTATCTATCTATCTATCTATCTATCTATCTATCTATCGATTGATCTATCTATCATCTATCTATCTATCATCTATCTATCTATCTATCATCTATTTATGAAATCACAGTAGATTAGACCATTTCATTTAGGAATGATAAAACAGGACTGCAGAATAAGTGTACATGGCACAAGGCTTCTCCCTCTTCTCCCTCTTCTCAACTCTACAATGGAAACCCTTTCACTTCTTCCTTGACATGGACAGCACTTTTTTGGTTTCTTGTTTTGTTTTGTTTTTTTGTCTTTTTTTTTTTGTTTTTGTTTGCTTTTGGTTTTTTTGTTTTGTTTTGTTTTGGTTTGGTTTTGAACCATTGTTGCCCTTCCCTGCTTGGAAAGCACCTTGTGCTATCATTTCTTTTCTTATGCAGTTTGTCCAGGTGCTTTGGATAAGAAGACCGCCTGGCCTGGCTCTCTACGCGTCAGAGCAGGGTGTTAGTGATGCTTCTGTCTGGAACGCTAATGTTTTCAGAGCAGCTATGCTCGCTCGGCTGTGGGATTGGTACAGCTGTGTAAGTCAGGTAGATGACTTTTGCTGGAGATTCACCTGATGACTTATTTCTGGAGATTCACCTGAATAGCAGGTTAGAGAATTGTAAGTCAGGTAGATGACTTCTGAAGGTCACACCACATGGAAGGCTTTAGATGTTGGCAGGCAGACCAGAGCAGCAAGGCTTTTACAGAGAGAACTGCACATCTCCCACACTCACAGGGGAGGGGAGGTTAGGGCTGTCTGCTCTGGTCTTCAGGCATTGCAAGAGGGCTCTCTCTAATGAGGGTCCCAAGATGCCCATCTCAGAGGAATAAGCTAAGCCTGGGCTGATGGCTGGCACTTTCCAGAGACTGGCTGGGCTGTGGTCGGCTGGAGAACTGCATGACATGAATCGGGCTTCTCAGAATTTGTCATGAATCTTCTAGATGACATCTGGGTGTAACATACAGCATTGGGTCACTTCAACTCATGAGCGAGGAAGTATCTGGAGGGACTAACATAGCTCAATAAAAAACAAACAAACAAACAAATAAACAAATACAAGATGGGACTAGGAGCCTTGGGCAAAAGGGATTGAAATACGTATGAAGGCATACCTTTAACCTCAGAGGCAGGTGACCTCTGTGAGTTCAAGGCCAGTCTGATCTCCTCAGTGACTTCCAGGCCAGCCAAGGCTGCACAGTGAGAACTTGTGTGAAACAAACAAACAAAATTGGATATGCATATGTGTCTAGAGAGCTTCCGGGGGGAAAATATCTACACTAATGAGAGGGATTGCCAAGAAACATCCAGTGAAGTGGAAAAGACAGAAACAGTTTGCCTCGGCTATTGCCAGCCCAAAAGTGGGAAGCCTGATTACAGTAGTGAAGCAAGGAACAACGTTTCTTTCTTAAATCCCTTCCCTCCCCTCCCTCCATTCCACGGTGTAGAAAGAGCTCAACACCAAGAGGACAAACTGGCAGAGGCTAGGAGAAGTGTCAACCAGTGGAAGGAGAGGTGGCGTTGTCAACCTTTCCTCAGGCCGGAATCCTGCCTGGGCTAGGAGAGATGGCCAGTGTGACCACCATGTGTCCTTGCCCATCCGGACTCATAAGGGGCCTGCAGGTTCAGGTTTCTGCATTCATCTATGAACGACCTCAAAAACCATAGACTCAGCCCATGTTTTCTTACCAAGGAACAAGCTGGTGGCAAAAGCTTAGCACTATTTCATGATTTCCCAGTATCAGGCCGGTTGCAGTGCTGGGTGTGGAACACTGGACCTCATGCATGCTAGACAAATGTTCTCCCACCACACCTCCTCCCCTTCTCACTGTCATTCTTATTTAATGTCACTTGACATCTTCTCATTACATATTTTGACTTGTATGAACAGCAACATGTTTATTATCCCTAGTAACTATTTGTACTGCAATGAAAGGAGAGAAAGTTAGTGGGTGAAATGTTGGGTTTGTAAATTGGCAACGAGGGTGTTGTTAAAAGTGGGAAACAGACAGACAGACAGGCAGGCAGACAGACAACAACCTACAGGGAAACGAAGACCAGAGTCTGCTTGCTGGCTAAGTGCATTCTGCACTTACCTTTCTCAAGTCAGAATTCTCAGAATTCTCAGTAACGTGTTGTTTACCATTCTCCGCTGGAGCTTTCCAGAGGAGAGGGAAACAGATCCAGATAGGCCAAGCAGTTACTGTGAATCCCCATGAAATACAGAAGGTGCCCTGGTGAAGATCACACTCCCCGAAGGCTTTATCTGGATTATTACGTTCCCCAGAGAGAAACATCCTGACTCAATCTTTTGAGTCAAAAGCTGCCACAGATGAGCAGAAATCTCGGCATCTGCTAGTCGAGCTCCTAGAAGGAGCCAAGTGGAAGAAAACTGGGAGCCCGGGATATTTCAGCTAAGGCTCACTGACTCCACCAGTGACTCCACAGGTGACAACAATGTCAGCGAAGTGGCATCACCTTCATTCTTACCACAAATCCTTTGCAAAATGGCCTTCTTCACAACGAAGTCTGTGTAGAGCGAATGTTCCCGTTGCTATGGAGTCAAGAGATCAGGACTTAGCAGTAGGGACTGAGGTCTTCATTTTACAGGAGAGCCTTAATGGATATGAGTCAGGAGGGAACGGCTCGTGAAAGGGCTACTAATGTGTACCTCCCGTGGGGCCGCCACCAACCCTGTCCTGGGAGACTACAGCGTGAAGCCTTTCATCCAATGGTTGCTGCTGGGCCAGCCAGCTATGTTTCCTAAGCCACACTCATCCCTGGATTTATTTTTATATAAATAATGTAATGCACAGAGAGAGAGTCGTCATGTCTGTGTTCTAAAGCGTGGCAGCAGAAACAAGGCCAACTCCCCTGTTTACTCTTGGCTGCCCGTAAGACAGAAGAACACTGTACAGGCTTCTGAGTCCCTCTGTGTACCCAAGCTGTGTCCCTCTATTAACCCAGCACACCCCTCCCTGTGCCCAGGCCTCCCACGAGACCACAGTCCAGATGTTTTAGATTGTCAGTTCGTTGTTCCTCCTTTATCTGTGTACTGTGAGTTTTGCCTGGTTTTGAACTTCATAGAATGGAACTATTATCTGTGTTGTTTTGAATCTTGTTCTTTCACCCATAGGATATTTTTAAGATTTATCATGCAGGTTTGTGTAGCTGGCCTTCCTCTTCACCCCTGTGTTAGTATATAAATATGGTTCTGCTCATTATACTCTTGATTGACATCAAGTTGTTTCACTTTTCAAAAGTAGTATGAATGCTACTGCTGGGACCATTCTTGAGCATGACCTCTGCAGTGTGTCAGTGAGGGTTTCTCTTTACACTTCATCTTTGGACAAAGGTATGTAGCAGGAGACTTGTGACTGCCTCATTCATGAGGGACACCAAGGTATTATCCAAAATAATAATAATTGAAAAATTATTTCAATTTTTAATCATGCTCACAGTATGTAATAGTCCCTTGACTTATATCTTTGACTCTATTGTTATATCCAACTTCATATTTTGTATCAATATAATCAGTATAATGTGCATATGTGTAAATATTTCATAATACATGCATAAAATAACTTTATGATTTTGTTATTGTCTCTGTTAAAGATTATAAACATTCTATTCCTCTAATGTTCCTACATGTATCTTTTGTATACTTCATAGAACTTATCTATCCTTACTGTATCATGGGTGTTGATTTTGTATTATTCAGTGTATTGAAAATGTCATCTCTCAGTTTATGCCCTGTGGTCTACCAGGCTTTGATAAATGGAACATAAGGGAGTTTTTAGAAAATGTAACACAATCAATGTATTCCTTCATGGCTTGTATTAAGAGATTTCCCCTCCTTTGAAGTAACAAGCAGATACTCCTAGATTCTCTTCCAAATTACCCATGGTATTTCACTCCTCAGTCCATGGAGAGAGAGAGAGAGAGAGAGAGAGAGAGAGAGAGAGAGGAGAGAGAGAGAGAGAGAGAGAGAGAGAATTGTGTAATACCTCCAAGACTTGATGATGTAGACACTTCCTCCTGAATGGACAGAGAATCACCAGCCAAGATTCAGGACAAGGAGCACAGCACCCAGCTTGGCCAAGTGTGTGTCTCTTTAATGGATTTGTGGGAGTATATAGCACACTAATCAAGCACTTCCAGGGTCATTGGGGCTCTCTGGCGTCCTGGGTGTCCTGCAACTTGCCATGTAGGTCAGGACAGCCTTGAATTTACAATAATCATCTTACATCTGTTCCCATGTAATGGAGTTGTCAGGCATATGTCACCATGCTCAGCCTTCCGGGGCAGCACTCAACGGTGGCTCAGAAGTTATTAAATGTATAGCATAGCTCCCAGGAGAAGACAGGGGGAATGTCTCACTACAGGTTACATGGCAGGAAGAAGCTTTTGCTCAGACATCTGTGATTCAGTAATTATCCTCCCAGGCCAGATGCAGTTCATCAATTAGGCATCTAATCAGAAAGCATTGTTGCCTCTCAACAGTGCTCACAGAAAGAGACCAATAGCCAGCAGTACGTATTGGAGGGCAAAGTGTTTTGTTCAGCCTCTCTGTTCTCACTGTGTGTGTGTGTGTGTGTGTGTGTGTGTTTACAAGGAGTAGGGATCCATTTTCATTGATTTCTATCTATTAAGCGCTGCGTATCAATTTATTCATTTTCTTTGCTAATCTTCAGTGCCCACTCAGGCATTTCACAGGTTTCAATACACATGTAAATTTGTCACTTGATCTCACTCTGACACTCTATCTCATGCTATTCACACAGTATGCTGTCACAAGCTTTGATTTTAGACGGACGTCTGGCTGTTTGGGCAGATAGGTCCCTACTTTGATCTGCCAACTTGTCTCGGCTGCAGACACAGTTGTGCAAACCTTAATCTAGGTGCTGCTGTGAAAGAACTTTGCATATGTAAGAAGAGTCCCTGATGGGCTGGCCAGAAGTAAGAGGATTATCGTGAATGACGTGGGTGAGCCTGGTCAGAGCTGCTGGAAGGCATCAAAGGAAGGACAGGTTTTCCCATGAGAGAAGACATAGATGGCAGCTTTGCTCTGTTCCCATAGAGTCTTCCTGAGCTCCTGGCTTCCAGTCCTGACAGCCCCGGAAGTCAGCACTGGCGATGCTGTCCTCCTGCCTTCCTTCCTGTCACATGATATGTACGTGTGGAAATTCTTTAGTTCTGCTTTGGTCTGACTTTGGCCAACACACTGTTTTCTCTTTCATACAAAGTACAAAGCCAGCTTGCTTTACTGTACAAGAATACATGCTTGGGTTTCCATTCACATTACATTGAGTCTCCGTGCTAATTTGAGTGAGATTGTTCTCTCCATCAAATCTAATCTTCTAGCCTGAGTTTCCCACTTAACTAAGTCTTGTTAATAGTTTACAAAGTTTTCATTTTATCCATAAAGTTGGTAGCTATCACAGACGTCAATTTAAAACCACATTCATATCAAGTGAAATAAAGATATAAAAATTTCACAGCTTGAGGGGCTGTCATAAACATCTATGTAATGACTACCCAGGAGCAGACACCGTCTGAGACTTTCTAAGCACCCTCTCTGTTCACAGCCCCTTCCCTGCTTGACCTTACTCTCATTATAATATGAACCAACACACACACTACATTTTCCCATCCTCTAAGATAACCTTTCTTACTCCCCTTCCCAAAGATCTCATTGGTTAGCCATTTTCTTGTGTCTCTAATCTATAACATTTTAAAGTGTTTGTGCTAAGTAAGGAGACTAGTACACCTTAACCCCACCATTACCAGAAGCACTAACGGAATTTTAATTGCATCTTCTGAGTTGCTTTTCTTCACGGCTACCTTGTAAGATGTCATTTTTATGCATCGATCTTAACTTGAGCACTTGCTACAATTTCTATCTTCCGTGTAACTTTTTTGTTCCTATATAGGATCCTTGTATCATTGGTGAACAATAAAAATTTCCTTCTTTCTGGTCTTCATGCCATATTCTTTTTGTATTTCCTTGCCTTGCCAAATATCTTAATATAATTGACCAAAAGTCTTGGGGAGAAAGAGGGGGGAGAGGAAGGGAAGGAGGGAGGGAGGGAGAGAGAGAGAGAGAGGGAGAGAATGTGTCTATGTGTGTGGTATGTGTGTATGTGCTGTGGTGTGTGTGTGTGTGTGTGTGTGTGTGTGTGTGTGTGTGTGTGGTGTATTTGGGGACGGGTGTCTTTGTCTGGTTCCAGATTTTAAAAGGAATCCCTTAATGTTTCACCAATAAGAAAGACATTTCATAGCTTTTTTTTTTTTTTGAAAAAAAAAAAAAAAGTAGATTAACTTCATCATACCAATGTGTTTCTTGCAGTAATGGCTATTGAATTTTAGTGGTGTTTGTTCTGCATCTATTGAGATGATCCTGCCGTCTCTGGATCTATGATTGCTAGAACGTCACATTACCAGTAGCATGCCGAACTCCAGTTGTGATGTAGAACCTGGGCGCTCCTCTAAACAAATTCATCCCGACCACAATGAATTGTCATATTTGTATTTCTCTTAACTCATGTCACTGATGAGTCATCGAGGGCTCTTGTTCTCATGCCCATACGTGGCCCGGAATTTAACTTTCTTATAGTATTCATGTCTAGTCTGGGCATTCATCGGTAGACAGCTCATAAAACGAATGAGGGCGTACTTCCTGGTTTCTTTTTTGAAGTGGCGTAAGTGTGGAATTATCTCGTCCTTAAGTACACAGGAAAGCTTGCTTCTAAGCTATCTGCCTCTTGCCTTTCATTGTGGGAAGACTGTAAATACTGATTTAATTTATAGGCAGAGTGTACATCATTAGATATTCCTAGCGTGGGAGTGTGTAAGGAGGGTGACCCGACCCAGCCGGCCACCATTGCCTTGCTGGTCTCTGCCCGCTAACATCAGGTGAAATACGCAGAGGCTACAGCGACCCCCAGTGGCCTCTGAAGGGCATCGCTTAAACGGACTGTCATCCTGGCTGGGGGAAGCAGAGGCACAATTCCTCTTATGTCAGAACTGTAGAAAGCCTGCCATCTCCCCACTGCGGTGAAGGCTTTGGTAAAAGAAAGAGGACAAGTAGGAGCTGTGGAGGGTAGACGAACGGACTAAGGAGTATGAGGGCACAGAGACTATGAGCAGGTACATGATGATCCTGGGCCTCACTGCTGCGCCACGTTCTGACACTCAGTTGCTAGAGAAGGGGACATCCCAGAAAAGGAGCACTCACAGGACCGTGGTGCACATGCCTGAGCAGGGCCTGAGGCTCAGTACTTTAATGTCAATTGCACCTTCTTTGCTATATACCAGAGCTCGGCCCACTTTACGTAACTATAGACTGACAGACGTTTTTCTTTCAATATTCTTAAGACATCCTGTCAGGCTTGGGTTTGTTATCCTGTAAGAGCTTCATTATTAATCGAGCTGTAAATTTTTGGAGGAGTTGCTTTTCCTGTGTCACAGTTTTCTAAAAGACTTTTTCCTACTTGGGTATTTAACAGGTGGACAATCATCTATCTGCCAGGTCAGCGTATTCTTCTTGCTGTGGCTTTGTGATCTGAGGATTGCAGTCTGATCGCCAGCCCGAGACCTTTCTCGTGAATGCTCCCTTCAGGGCTGACTTGCCCCAGTCTCTCAGCACCCCCCCCCCCGGTTGTTCTCTGCATCCTCTTACCATTTTCTCATATTTATTCATGAATTCTATTTTCTACAATGTCATTTGTGAGATATTTTTAAGCCTTAAATTCTACCTCACTGATTCCCTCCTCAGCCATCACCTAACCCGTCACTAACCTACACAAAGCTTCATTTCTTAGAAGCGGTATCTGTTCCCTTTGCAGAAATGCATACTAACATTTGAGAGTCTTTTGCTTATTTCTTTGAAATGCTAAAATGTTTGTTTCGCATTTTATCAGAATCCTAAATGTCTCATTTTTGCGGGTCTTCTGTGACTTCTCACTCTTGGACTTTGTTTCCATCATGCAGCCTGGGCTAGCCTGGAGCTCCTGGCAGTCCACTTTGCCTTGGACTCCACATGCTGGGACCACTTGACTGCTCCTGTGCCCTGCTGGAATCACTTGACTGCTTTTAACTCAAGTTGCTTATTTCTTCTGGCATGCCGAATTTTAATGGGCAGTATTCTTTTTTAAGAAGACAATTTTGACTGGGAGAAATCATTTAGATTCTGAACTCAAGTGTTTGGCTTAGTGACTACTCTAAGGTACATTTCCATGTTGCACTTGACGTGAATTAGAGACTGAGACCCATTTACTTGTGAGCTGACTTCTAACAGCTTTGAAGGAAAGACTGTCCCACCCCTACCTGTCCACTGGAGGAAAGACAACGGCTAAATAGAATACCAGTCCTGGGGGTGGGTACCTCAGTCACAGTGGACATTCCACTTGGGGGTCAGCATTGGGTGTTGTCTCTCTCCTATGCAAGTCACCAGACATCCTGAAGACACTGGTGATTAACCAGAACATTTTAGGAAGAGCATTCTCCTTTGCATTTTAGGAGACCCAAACAATGTGATTGGCATTAGGCTCACATGATCTTGCCACGAGAGAAGACCTATCCATGTTTGGTAACAATAGTTCAAGTTCCACCAATACATGAAAGCTGTCAAGGAAATAAATAAATAAATAAATAAATAAATAAATAAATAAATAAATAAATACGGCTCAAAACGTTCGTTCAGAAGTCTAGATCAGGGAGCCTTGTAAGACAGTCAGAAAGCACTTGTTCATTTAGCCAGCGTTTCCTTCATGTGACAAGCACTGTTCTAGCAGAAAACAGTGAGAGAGAAAACAATGGGCAAGAGAAAAAGCCCATTGTTTGTGGAGCAGCATTTTCTGTGTCCGGTAAAGCCAGTGATGGGCAGCCTCCACTCTGTGCAAGCGCTATGCTGAGTTTCATCAGAAGCACTTTCTCTACCAACTATTTAATTTTATATCGCTAAGACCAAGCTTACAGCCCACCATGGTGGCTTCTGTGATGAAATTGGGGCCATTACTAAACAGCCAATAGTTCCTGGTTGTTGCTCATTCCCATATAAAACTGCATAAAAATACAGAAATGCCAAAGTCTATTTCTCTGAAATACAAAAGATCCCTTTGCCATACCTGGACCAATACACTGTGTACATTGTTCTTATCTTTGTGAGTTCATTAAGCCACGGCCAACCTCCCAACATTGGTTGGAACTCACACTTGTTTGTTAAAAACAGGAAAAGCACCTTGAAAGGATACTGGGGCACCCCAACTTAGAGGCTTGTGTCCACCAAACTTTACCTAAAGATAAAATACCTTTAAAAATGTCATTAGCATTGTATTCTTATTTTTGTTTAATATACTGGACACGCCCTGTGTGTCAGACTATTTTAATGTGTTGCATTGCCCTGCATGGTAGTTTGAATGAGAAATCCCCCATATATCGTACACATTTGAATACCTGGTTCCTCAATCTTGGTGGTTCGCAGAGGATTTAGGGATGCAGCCTTGCTGAAGGAATTATGCCACCAGGGGTGGGTTTTGATGTGTCAAATTGACTCATGCCCTTCTCAGTGTGCTTCAGTGTGCTCTCTGCCCCCCGCTTGCAGTTCAAGGTCTGAGCACGAAGCTATTTCTAAAGCCTTTTCTTCGCCTCCTGGACTCCAGCCTTCTGGAACTATAATCCCAATTAAATACTTTCTTTTATAAGTTGCCTTGGTCAGGGTGTTGTATAACAGCAATAGAAACATAACTCTGATATCCTGTTTACTGTAGTCACTAAAATTACCCTCATAGACTCTCAGGTGGCGTCTTGTCTCCAGGGGAAGAGAAGCCTTTCCATAGCAACTGCTGCAAGGGAGGGCCTCTCATTTCTTTGTCTTGTGTCCAGCTTTGCTGCTGCATCCTAAAACCTTCATTCTCAGTCTGGACATTTTTTTCTCATTAATTTTGTCATCACCATTCTGCTAGAATGTGGTTTCCATATTTATTGACATTGCTTAATAAATATAATTCTAACGTGTATGTACTACAAGACAAACACTCTCTTCCATGTTCCTCCATCTTCTATCCATCCAAGCATCATGTTCCTCCACACAGTCGGTCTCCCCCAGTTACAACTGAGGTAGGCTCCGTCAGCTACTTGACCATCAGGGAGACTAGAACATGTGACAGAAGCAGAGTAAGGAAGGGAGGATAGGATCTGTTGGCTTTATGGTTCCAGAGGCCTCAGTCCCTCATGGCAGAGGGTGTGGCCGAGTAGGGTAGCTGACATGTTGGCAGCTAGGAAGCAGGAGGAGAATTTCGAGAAGAAGCCGGGCAAGATATAGCACTAAGGACTTAGGCCCCACTGACCTACTTTCTCCAACTAGACTCCACTCCCTACCTTTCACCACTGATTAATAATGCCATCATACCAGGACCCCACCAAGGAATTAATCCTCTTTATATCGTAGCCCTCAAGACCTAATTGTCTCCTGAAGTGTCATCCCAGACATCCCTCCAGTGTGCTTCACTGATGTCTTGACTAATCCAATTATATTGATTATCAGGATTAACCAGTACGTATAGCAATCCGTGGTGGAACTAAAGGGTTTTTTGAATCTGTTGACATCAATCTTTTTGAATGACTGGGATCCTTACCAGAAGGTATTGGCCATAGCCGTCTTCCTTTTGGAGAGCTGAGAGGCAGAGTCTGACTCCACATCGCCTTCAGAAACCTTCTTGTTGGAATTCACGTGGATCCCACTCAGTGAATCATATTTCCACAATCACAGTGCAGTGGTGTGGTGGTTTGAATATGCTTGGCCCAGGGAGTGGCCCTTTTAGGAGGTGCAGGTGTGTTGGAGTAGGTGTGGACTTGTTGGAGGAAGAGTGTCACTGTTGGGGTAGGCAATGAGATGCTCTGACTAACCACGTGGTAGCCAGTCTTCTCCTAGTGGTCTTCAGATGGACTCTCAGCTCCTCCTACCATGTCTGCCTGGATGCTGCCATGCTTCTCCCGCCTTGATGATAATGAACTGAACCTCTGAGCCTGTAAGCCAGCCCCGATTAAATGCTGTCCTTTATAAAGAGTTGCCTTGGTCATGGTGTCTCTCCACAGCAGTTAAACCCTAACTAAGACAAACGCTACGTTCTAAGACTGGTTTAAATTGGGAGCTACCTAGATATGGAACTGTTCAAGGAATCCCTAGTTATCATTCATCATTTTTTGATAGGGAAATCAAAATTTCTCCCAGAGACCATAATGTATTATCTTCATTAGGCAATATGTAAAACTTGTGAGGCAAACAATAGTTAGGAAAATAGTTCTTTAAAATATTATATTGACTAGTCATACATGCATATAATGTATGTGGCTACAATCCATGGCACCATTCTCTCCCTCCAA